>NW_027211054.1:0-17500 GCF_029030835.1 Brachyistius frenatus
AAATCCTCTCTGTTACATTACACAAGAGTCTACTGACTGTTTTCCAGTTTTTAGTCATACCCCATGTGTTGTCACGGAAACGGCGATCGCACTCACAAAAGGTTTGATATTTGGAAAGTGAATTGCTCCACAATACAAATACATTTTGATTACGCATCTTAATTAGTTGGTAACTTATTGTATACTAGCAATATTACACAAAAGGGTGTGCTTTAACGTTATTAATTGACACAACAGTGATGCGGTCAGTCTGTAAGCATGTACAGAAGACATATAATCAGTGCAATAAACAGTCAACGCCATAGCTGAGCATTTCTGCTGTGCACTAACGACAGCCTTAGAAACCCACTCAGACAGCCAGTTCTTATGTCACATACCAAAGGAACCAATCCAATCAACTTGAGAGGCTTTTCATATCATCGAGTCAACCTGCACGTGAGTGACAGAGGGGGGCTATTTGCATCTTAATAGATCTGCATGTACTAAAGAAAAGGTAATGTGTCACGTTTCATCTGAGGTGATAGCAGGTGTGTGGACGGCTGAGGCAACAAATAAATGTTCAAAGTTCAAGATCACAAACACTGACATTCACTAATAATAATGTAACTCATTCACTAATATGTGTGTCACGAAACCATTAAAACACCATGGCAGAAATGATTTAAAATCTAAAACATGTAATTTACTAATATAACAAAATATCATTCTAAAGATAATAGCGTTCTCTACCTTTCACACTGAGCAATTTCAACATAGCGATACATTATTTTAGTATTTTATTAAAATTCCTGCTGAAATTTTCATCACTGCCACGCGACCAGCTCTGTCTGAAAGTATGTTATGTTATAATATAAAGAGAGTGAAATTAAAATAGTCAGAAAAAAATAAAAAAAATGTGCAGTGAGCAAAAACCTGCTTAGTCAACATGGCTTCTCTACTGTCAGCAAAACATGTGAAGCACCCTCATCCTCCGAAACACCATTCTCTGCATATTCAAAGTTTGGTGCGGTGGAAAGAACGTCTGACTCCATCATGACAATATATTCACACAGATTGTTTAAAAAAAATCATATTTAATATGAACCTGCATTTAAATAATGTTTACTAACTTTTGATATTTTGCTTTATGTCCTGTTTCATCAGTAAGATTGGTGTTCAGTTATACATTCATAAGTATTGTGCAGTCATTAAAAAGGGGAATAAATAATAATAAATAATACATGTAAATGGTTGATGTCAGAAATATCGTAATTCTTTATATGAAGTCGTAATGCAACCTAAAGTAATGGGTCACATGACCAAAGTTAACGTAAACACATGACCGTGGCATCGTGGGTCATTTTGCTGGCACAGAGGCAGAGTAGAGTAAACGACCTCAAGAGAAACTAATTCTGCACATGGTCCAAGAGGTGCAACACAGTAAATTGACTTTCATTTGTTCATACATTTGTGTATATTGTTGTTGACGTGCATTTACATTGACATATGTTGTATTTTGAGTGATTGAGAGATAAGGTCATGAGGTGTCGATGGTGTACGAGGTCATAAGGTGTCGATGGTTTACGAGGTCATGAGGTGTCGATGGTGTACGAGGTCATAAGGTGTCGATGGTTTACGAGGTCATGAGGTGTCGATGGTGTACGAGGTCATAAGGTGTCGATGGTTTACGAGGTCATGAGGTGTCGATGGTGTACGAGGTCATAAGGTGTCGATGGTTTACGAGGTCATGAGGTGTCGATGGTGTATGAGGTCATAAGGTGTCGATGGTGTACGAGGTCATAAGGTGACGATGGTGTACGAGGTCATAAGGTGTCGATGGTGTATGAGGTCATGAGGTGTCGATGGTGTACGAGGTCATAAGGTGTCGATGGTGTACGAGGTCATAAGGTGACGATGGTTTACGAGGTCATGAGGTGTCGATGGTGTACGAGGTCATGAGGTGTCGATGGTTTACGAGGTCATGAGGTGACGATGGTTTACGAGGTCATGAGGTGTCGATGGTGTACGAGGTCATAAGGTGACGATGGTTTACGAGGTCATGAGGTGTCGATGGTGTACGAGGTCATGAGGTGTCGATGGTGTACGAGGTCATAAGGTGTCGATAGTGTACGAGGTCATAAGGTGACGATGGTTTACGAGGTCATGAGGTGTCGATGGTGTACGAGGTCATAAGGTGACGATGGTGTACGAGGTCATAAGGTGTCGATGGTTTACGAGGTCATAAGGTGACGATGGTTTACGAGGTCATGAGGTGTCGATGGTGTACGAGGTCATAAGGTGACGATGGTTTACGAGGTCATGAGGTGTCGATGGTGTACGAGGTCATGAGGTGTCGATGGTTTACGAGGTCATGAGGTGTCGATGGTTTACGAGGTCATGAGGTGTCGATGGTGTACGAGGTCATGAGGTGTCGATGGTGTACGAGGTCATAAGGTGTCGATGGTGTACGAGGTCATAAGGTGACGATGGTTTACGAGGTCATGAGGTGTCGATGGTGTATGAGGTCATGAGGTGTCGATGGTGTACGAGGTCATGAGGTGTCGATGGTTTACGAGGTCATGAGGTGTCGATGGTGTACGAGGTCATAAGGTGTCGATGGTTTACGAGGTCATGAGGTGTCGATGGTGTACGAGGCCATTAGGTGTCGATGGTGTACGAGGTCATAAGGTGACGATGGTTTACGAGGTCATGAGGTGTCGATGGTGTACGAGGTCATGAGGTGTCGATGGTTTACGAGGTCATGAGGTGTCGATGGTTTACGAGGTCATGAGGTGTCGATGGTGTACGAGGTCATGAGGTGTCGATGGTGTACGAGGTCATAAGGTGACGATGGTTTACGAGGTCATGAGGTGTCGATGGTGTACGAGGTCATAAGGTGTCGATGGTGTACGAGGTCATAAGGTGACGATGGTTTACGAGGTCATAAGGTGACGATGGTTTACGAGGTCATGAGGTGTCGATGGTGTACGAGGTCATAAGGTGACGATGGTGTACGAGGTCATGAGGTGTCGATGGTTTACGAGGTCATGAGGTGTCGATGGTGTACGAGGTCATAAGGTGTCGATGGTGTACGAGGTCATGAGGTGTCGATGGTGTACGAGGTCATAAGGTGTCGATGGTGTACGAGGTCATAAGGTCTCCCATGTTTTGATACTTGCTCATTTCATGTCATGCTTTCCTTTTCCAGTTAACAAACACAAAAGAATATTGGTGAAATCAAGAAAACTAAAGATCTGACAAAGAGGGAAAATTCAAAGAGGAATTGCAGGAGGGAGCAACAGTTAAATGCCGTTTTGGACATTATACACCATCAAGTGAGGGAGATGAGACACTTTAACATGTCGAAGAAGCAAATGAAGAAGTTATTCTCCCAAAGAGAACACCTATTCTCCCCTCCGCATGTAAATGTCTCTGACATCACTTCAACTCCTAAAAGGAGGATATCTCTACAGACACCGAGGCCACAAAAACATCTGACCCAAAGGCACTGAGGAGAAGAAAGAAACCACCATCACTGGTCAAGGACCAAAGAGATGGTCAACCTAAAGAAAAGACTTCTTCCAGGAACACGGTGGAATTTCTTCCACCAACGTGGACTCAAGGGTGAATTTATAAGATTTTGATGGTCATGGGTCAAATGTCAAGGTCACTGCTCATTCACATCCATCTCCCACTATGAACGCCATACCTCTTAATATTTGGCACTGGACAGTTTAGTTGGACTCAAGGATAAAGTAAATATAAGATGTCCTAAAACACATTTGTGTTTTTTTCTGTCCATCGTTCAACATAAAAACTGAAAAGGGTAGATTGTGACTATATGTCTTATGACAGATAACTGAATTGGTGACATTACATTTACAATTGCAGCTGCCAATTTCCAGCATTAGTTTTAAGGCGGGTGTGTCGCCGAGTGTGGAAAATCAATGTGAAATGTAAACTGGTTGGTGGTTAACCACAGGCTTCTGTTTAGAGCTTCCTCAGTACTGTCAGTCAGCTGGCCTCACTTACCAGCTGCTTGGCACTGCGTGGGGGGTGGGAGGGTGGGGGGTTGGTGGCTAACAGGGCCTATGCTGGGTTAGCCCGCACTGGCTACTGTACCGCAGTTAATGGATTGTTTTCCATTGTGTGGAACTGGAATGCCAATTGAGTAGGTCTTGCATTTAATGCTATGGAAAGAATATTTTTTACAAATACCAAGTACAAACAGAGTACTTAGTAGAAAGATGATACTGTTAACTGCAAAGCTAGCGGACCTGAAATAGCACATCAAGTATAAAATTATAAAGAAAATAGTGTAACACAGGCTTTTGCATAAAGAAGGCGCGTCACAATTCACGCTGTACAGAGAGATGTTGTTTGGGAGCGCTATAACACAGATTTGGAAACTTTTCAGAGCATGTGGTACATGGTATACACTCCCCACTTATCCCAACAGGTTTTTCTTCAAAATGAAATTCACTGATTTAACCATGCAATAACCTCAGAAAGGCACAATGACACAGGGCCACTGTAACATAGATATTGACTAAAAGTGGTGCTGAAATATGGGAAAAATCCTGCTGTACCATTTGGCGTGATCTTAGTTTGGGTCCACAACACTGCTGGTATTTACGAAACAAAATCCCTGAAGTGTACGTTCTGGCACAAAACTACATCGTAATACTGCCTCTCATCCACTCTGAGAAGTGGAAAGTCTTCAGCCAAAATTTGTGCCTTGTCATATGTACATGCTCTCCATTTTATACACTCCATTACTGCTTTTTTATTTTTTTGCTCCCTCTCTACCACTTTGCCACACACACACACACACACACACACACACACACACACACACACACACACACACACACACACACACACACACACACACACACACACACACACACACACACACACACACACACACACACACACACACACACACACACACACACACACACACACACACACACACACACACACAGATTTGGGAGGCTCTTGGGGCAGCCATTCAAACAAACACATTTACACAATAATCGTATTAGAGAGAGAAAGTGCTCTCTCTCCATCCATCCATCCATCCATCCATCCATCCATCCATCCATCCATCCATCCATCCATCCATCCATCCATCCATCCATCCATCCATCCATCCACCCCAACCCCCAACCCCCCTCCTCCTCCTCCTCCTCCATCCGTTGCCAACGCCAGTCAATATGCAGCTGTCCATCTCTCCTTATCTGAAAAAGGCCTTGTTGCAATTAATGTCCAACAATAGTTGCAGAGATCTCGATAGTTCGACAATGTGAGATTCCTTTAGGCGACCATAAGGTGATGGAGGCGACATGCTGGTCTCACTGTGTTGTTTTTTTTATTTTTCTCCATCCATCCCTCCTTCCGTCCTCTGTCAGCCCCACCCCCCACCCCTTCCCCCCTCACTGCTCTGCCAACCCATTACTGAGCTAACAGCCACAGATTAGAGCTCCGCCACTTCAACAAACTGTTCAGCACGACACAGATCATGATGAAATAAATAAATTAAGTGATATTACAAAACCTAAAACACCTACTTTAGCACCACCAAGGGCTGGTGCTATGAGAAACCAGCAATTTGGTTCCACATTATCTGGGGTTGTGGTGGATGCAGGATGGGTAAGGTGATCCACATTTTCTTCTCCCAAGCAACGATTTCCAGCTCCTCCTGGTGGACGGCGGGGTGTTACGAAGCCAAAGATATAGCATCTCATCTCATGCACAAACACTCACGTTTGGAGGAGAGCAGAAGTTAAGTATCTGTCACAGCTTCCTCAGGGGGGAACACTGGAAACTTGGGAAGGGCTCAGACTTGAGATGGTGATGGACCAAGAAAAGTACCCCACCGAAGTACGGCTACGAATACAGATCATTTAGTTGCTTTAACAGATACAGATAACGGTGTGTTTTCCCACCAAAAATGTATTATGGCATAAAGTAGTTTTTCCAAACAAACCTCACTTTATTGAGAAAAATAACTCCTCGTTTACGACCATCCCAGCTCTGCTACCTCTCCTCTCACCATCAAAACAAAACCGGAAGTGCCGGGCATTGTAGGAAGTGTGCTCTTATTATTGGAATAAGGAATACTGTTGTTAATTTGTTTTTTTATACACGCTTCAAGTTGTTAGAGACTACACTATGACTCAGCCTCTGTCTTGAATAAATACTAATTAAACAGACTTTAAAGCTCTTTAAGACAGCTACGGAGATGTAGCTGTGTTGTATTATTTATTACATGTCAATTGTATGATTTGTTTTGTAAATTTGAGCCCCATGGTTCTTTTAGTTTGATAAATACATTTTTAAAAAACAATAAGAACTAAAATATGTCTTTGATGTGCAGCATGATTATTATCAAATGAAGTGATTAAATGTTTTTATTTTTAGACTCAATCTTGCTGTAGCATTTAAGCATTTTATTCTGGCATTTTATTGTCAATGTCATCATTGACATTGTGCCTTTAAAAGTAGTTGATGCACAACATGCCGACAAGAACATACTTTTCCATAAATGAAATTCATTGCAGGTACAAAGCAGTGAGAGCCAGTGTTGAAGAACAGCTGAAGGAAGCTGTGTGGTATTCAGCCACCAGAGACTTGTGGACTGGCAGCAGAGCAGGAAGGGAACCATTTACAAGTTTTACAGTCTACTACCTCTCAGACTGGCAGCTTAAGTGCCATTGTCAGGAGACTAATTTTGTTTTGCTAAAGACCACACATCAGGAAACTTTTTGGAAATATTTGAAAAGCTGCAACTGGATTGGAAAATTCCCAAAGGAAAGTTTGTGTGTAACAATGCAACAAATATAAAGAAGGCCTTTTGGGAGTTCCCGCGTGATTGGCTCACTTGTTTTGGTCAAAATTAATATTTGTCCATTAACATGTTCTTGAAAATCAAAGGGGTAGAATTTGCCGTCAGAGCATGTGGGTACCGTATTCAGGCATTTTCCTGTAGTTGGAAGGAGAAAAGTTTGGGGGAAAAAACCCAGCAGACCTGGAGCTCCCCGGGCATGCCCTAATCAAAGGTGGGATACCAAAGTAGAGATCAATGTTTAAGATTACGTCCTGGTTTCTGAGGCAGCAACAGGCTGGACACTGACAGAAATACACGGCAGCTCAGGCCAAAAGAATCCTGAACATATCTATGAAATCCTTCAACCGCTCCACGACCTCACTGATGCCCTTACGGCTGAAGAACACATTCTCACCAGACAGATGAAGCAAATGATGATGGAGAACTCGCTTTAAGCGAGAAACACAGAGCAGGTGGGAAAAGTGCTGCAAATGTCTTGCTTTCACCACAAAGCATCTAATACTAAGACTTACTGCAAGTGACAAAAAAAATCTAAGAAAACTCTAAGAATCATGACGTTTTCTGAGGATTTCCCTTCGAAGTTAAGAGTAGATCCTGGTAAAGATAAACATAAGTCACAATGCATCTTAGCCCTTCAGAGAGCTCCGAAGAAGAATGATTGTTAGGAATATGGAAGACAGCGTTTGAGAGGCTTAAAGAATTTCTAAAGCAGAGGAGAAAATTGTAGAAGTACAACCACGTTTCCAAAAAAGTTGGGACACTGTAAAATGTAAATAAAAAAACAGAACCTATTGATCTGCAAGTCATATAAATCCATATGTAAATGAAAATAGAACAAATCAAACGATGAAAATGAGAAATTGTATTGTTTTATGAAAAATATATATTCTCATTTTGAATATGTTGGTAGCCACGGTTTTCAAAAAAGTTGGGACAGGGGCAAAAAAAGACTGGAAAGGTTGTGTAATGCTAAAAGACACACCTGGAGGAACATCTCACGACTAATTAGGTTACCATGGCAACAGATCTGTAACATGACTGGATGTAAAAAGATGATTTCAGATAGGCAGAGTCTCTCAGCAGTGAAGATGGGGAGAGGTTCACCACTGTGAAAGACTGGGTGGGAAAATAGTTCAACAATCCAAGAATAATGTTCCTCAATCGGAAATTGCAAAGAATTTGTGGATCTACAATACATACGAGGGCGGAGCCATAAGATCAGAGACCGAGCGAACGCTTTTGTGACCAATGGTCTGGGTGTTTTTTTACGCACCTGAAACTTAACAAATTATTGGTGAACAGAAAGAAGTAGCAGGGAGCCAAATCTGGCGAGTAGGATTTTTTGGGGAGCAACGATTACGTTGTCATGAGGTTACGCCTTCCTCCTGCCCCACGCTGCACTGACCTCGGTCTGCGTGGAACAGCAGCAGTCTCCCAACTTATTGATCCAAACTCGTGAAATTGTTAAGTGATTTACAGAATCCGGAGAAATTACAAAAGTGGAAAAACTGTCCCGTGGTTCGACGAAATCTAAATTCTAAATTCTTTTAGGAAATCATGGACGCTGCATCCTCCAGGTTAAAGAGGAGAGGGACCATCCAGCTTGTTATCAGCTCAGTTCAAAAGCCAGCATTCGCGATGGTACAGGGATGCATTAGTGCACATGGCATGGGTAGCTTGAACATCTGGAAGGAAGCATTAATGCTGAATGATATATTCAGGTTTTGGAGCAACATGTGCTGCCATCCAGACAACGTCTCTTTCAGGGAAGGTCTTGTTTATTTCAGCAGAACAACGTCCAACCACATCTCATATATCATCAAGTTGAAGATGTCTGGACATTAGACACCATCTGGACACAAATCCAAATCAGCTATTTCCGAATAATCGCAGTATACTTTGAACAATCCAGTAAATTGAGTAGACTTAACCAGCGTATTCATGTAACGCTGCACATCCCACAGGGAAGACCTGCAGTAGTGATTTACATGAGGTCAAATGACCCCAGAAAACATACATTTAACAGCTATCAATTATTAACTTATGAGCTGCCTTGCTGCTGGGGAGGAACCGCTATTGTCTATTTCCAACATGAGAACCAACACCCTCACTTAAAAGGCAGGAGGAAAAAAGTCTTATTTTTGGCAGCAGGACTCTGTTGGGGAGGCTGGATTTAGTTTTCTGCTGTAACAACACACTCAATTCAAAACTGGGACTGTTTGGTTTCTTGAGAGAAAAATGAAATATCGGTCAACATCTTGAGCAAATGCTATTGAATATGAAGATGATGAAATAAACCAAGCAACTCCTAATCCTCTACAAATTGGAATTTTTGTCATCAATGACAGATTTTTTTTTAAATTCATTTTCAACATTAATGTTGTTCATTGATAGATGATTTGAACACCGAGGAGCAAGGAACGGCTGAAAAATGGCAGTTGATGCATGTGTGTTATGAAATATGAGATGAAATCAGAGGACCTGAGTGCTGCTTGTATTCTATACAGCCACTCCAGCTTTAGTGAGGACGCAGGGTGTTTCTACAGCATCTGGACACCTGCACAAAGACGGTGTTTAAAGGTAGCAGGATGGTGTCACTGCTCCATTTCCAGAGCCTCTTCATGGGAGGCGCCTCCATCTATCATGAAGCAGAGGATGCTGATCCGGACGATGCTGTCCCGCCTATGGCTTCATCGCCCAAAAACCCCAAACGCCGGTCCAGAGGTGGTCCAGAGGTGGTCCAGAGGGGGATTTACAGCCAGCATCCGGCTCGAAAAGCAGGTTAACGGTGCGACGGCGAAGCGACGGCGATTTAAACCGACAGGTGCAACAGCATCATCACCAGCCAGCCTCCGTCCACCTCCGTCCACCTCCGTCCACCTCCGTCCACCTCCGTCCGCGGTCACATATCAAGAGGAAACCAGCGGAGCCGACAGCCCGACACACCGCAGCACGCCCAGACCAGCCTTCACTTCACTGGGACGGTTTCTGGATGGACATGGTTGGACCCTGTCGGCACGCTAGCTAGCAGCTCTCCTCTCCTCTCCTCTCCTCTCCTCTCCTCTCCTCTCCTCTCCTCTCCTCTCCTCTCCTCTCCTCTCCTCTCCTCTCCTCTCCTCTCTCCTCTCCTCTCCTCTCCTCTCCTCTCCTCTTCTCCTCTCCTCTCCTCTCCTCTCCTCTCTCCTCTCCTCCTCTCCTCTTCTCCTCTCCTCTCCTCTCCTCTCCTCTCCTCTCCTCTCCTCTCCTCTCCTCTCCTCTCCTCTCCTCTCCTCTCCGGGCTCGTGCTTTCTTCATTTGAACACACAAGCCAGTGATAAACAAAATAAAACAAACACCGTGTACGTCGTTGGACTCACCTCTCGGCCATTTTCCCCGACGCTTCTTAAAATCCGTTCACAATAAATCCCACAACGTCTCCCATGTTGCCCAAATTGCGGTCGACGCAGTCACCGAGTCACTCCTTCCAGACCCACGTGAAGCTGTAAATAACAACACGGACCACATCCGGTTTGGACCTTCATAATAAAAGCTTCTCACCACTACGACACTGTGCCAAGAAACACCCTGGGTTGCTTCAACGGTCATATAAAACACTGTTGAGCACTAAGAAGGGCTGGCATTACAAAAAATGTATATCATTGGCTTGAATTAATACATTTGTACCGTTTAGGCTATATATAGTATATCTATATCTAAATATTTAATGGAGAGTATGTTAACCATTAAAGACCAACTTCTTCACATTAGCTAATTTCATTCATGCAATCAGTACTGTGAAATATGTTATCTGTTATTACAGTCTGCCATGAATACATTTTATTATATTAACTTTCAATGCAAAGGATACTCGTATGCCTTTTACGGTTAATTTTAAATAATAAAAACATCAGAAAACACTAAAATATTCTGCAACTTCCTGCAAACACACAAAAAAAGGCCCAAGAGTAAAAATTGCACTTAACAAAACCACCGTTATAGCCACTATTATGTTAGGAAGTTTATTTTTAAGCACATCCGGTATGAGCTCATTTTAGCAGACTTGATGCTTGAAGGGGGAACTAGCCCTCCTGCGTTCGTGTTAAATGAAAAGAATTGAAAATAAGCTGAGGAATTGTTGATGTGTGATATACTGCTCAGCACCGGGTTTTATTATTGCGGTGAGGATGCAGGAATGTCTTCAGTGAATCAGAGCTGACAGACTACCTGAGGAACAGGAGGCCTGTGGAGAGTCAGCCATGTGATTGAAGGATGACATTCAGCTGTCATGTCATGATCTGAGCTCTTTAAAGTATTGGAACCAGATAGAGCTTTAAAAAAGAAAAAGAAAAGAAGACTCAGAATTAGGGTGTCTTTTATTTTGTTTTGTTTTTTCATTTAAGTTCTCCAGCCTGGTTAGTTTAGACAGTTTTTACATCACCTGAAGTAGTAAGTCCTAATTGTCAGCTAATGTTGTGGCCATGTTAAATCAAGAGACCATGAAGAGCAGCTGCTTGAGGTTAGGGTTCAGAATAGAATTGGGTTGGAAAAATCATTACAATAGTTTCTCTGTAGAGAGATGAAGGACTTTGTAATATCCTGGATATTCCTGGTTCAGGTTAACTGTATGTTGTGATGACGTAAGCAAAAGATGGAAGGGTCGCCCCGCTGCTGATACAGCCAATCAGTTTTTTTTTTTTTTTTTTTTTAATCAAAGCTGTTCAATTAGAGCAAAGACACCATAGACACAAAATAACAAGCAGGATCAACAGCAACAGAAAACGCTCCCCCTGTTTTTGGGCCTACGTGCATGTTTACACCTGAATATGGTTAAGTTCATGCGCATGGTCGCCACATGGCCAAAAACAAACACCTGCACCACAGAGGAGTTTGCTGATGTATTTAGAAGCATTGGACTTTATTGTGGAGAATGCACCTGTCACCTTAAACCCTCAGCAGCACCAGTGGTGTGCCCGCCTCGCCGCATCCCATACGACTCGAAGAGGAGCTAGATGAAAGGGAAAAATGGATATAATCCAAAAGGTCACAGAGCCGACTGAGAGGGTTAATCCATTAGTGGCAGTGGAAAAGCCTAATACAGGAAAGCTAAGCGTGTGTTTAGATCCCCGCCCCCTAAACAAAGCTATTCATAGATCCCACTATACACTTCCCACTCTAGATGACGTCACACTAAGACCAACCTGAGCTCAGTACTTGAGTGTACTAGACGCTAGATCTGAAAGCTTAGCCAGGAATGATCCCTGCTGACCACGTTCAACACCGTCAACGGCCGGTATTGGTTCAAAAGGCTCGCTTTTGGAATAATTTCTGCACAGGATGAGTTTCAGGGGAGATTTGATGAGGCCTACGAGGGGCTTCAGGGTTCAGCACATCTGGTGTGGGGCCATACTGAAGAGCACGACGCCGACCTGCACGCCACGCCGGAGAGAACCAGGGAGAGAGAGAACCAGAGAGAGAGAACCAAGGCGAGAGAACCAGGGAGAGAGAACCAAGGCAAGAGAACCAAGGAGAGAGAACCAGGGAGAGAGAACCAAGGCAAGAGAACCAGGGAGAGAGAACCAGGGAGAGAGAACCAGGGAGCGAGAACCAAGGCGAGAGAACCAAGGAGAGAGAACCAGGGAGAGAGAACCAGAGAGAGAGAACCAAGGCGAGAGAACCAGGGAGAGAGAACCAGGGAGAGAGAACCAGGGAGAGAGAACCAGGGAGCGAGAACCAGGGAGAGAGAACCAGGGAGAGAGAACCAGAGAGAGAGAACCAAGGTGAGAGAACCAGGGAGAGAGAACCAGGGAGAGAGAACCAAGGCGAGAGAACCAGGGAGAGAGAACCAGGGAGAGAGAACCAAGGCGAGAGAACCAGAGAGAGAGCCAGGGAGAGAGAACCAGAGAGAGAGAACCAGACAGAGAGAACCAGAGAGAGAGAAACAGAGAGAGAGAACCAGGGAGAGAGAACCAGAGAGAGAGAACCAGGGAGAGAGAACCAGGGAGAGAGGACCAGGGAGAGAGAACCAGGGAGAGAGAACCAGGGAGAGAGAACCAGGGAGAGAGGACCAGAGAGAGAGAACCAGGGAGAGAGGACCAGAGAGAGAGAACCAGGGAGAGAGGACCAGAGAGAGAGAACCAGGGAGAGACCCTGAGGTGCTCCAGGCCCAGGAGGGGAAACAGACCTAGCTCCTGGAGCAGCTGTCTCACCGCCTCCTGCCTCTTCCACTGGCTGCCATGATGGTCCACAAGGGGACTGTGGTGGATGATTCTCAGTCATTCGTGGATATGTTGGAGGGGACGGATGAGACCAGCGGTGGAATGAGCCGTCTGAATCCTTCCTCTTCTTATGGGGGCCATCCAGGACCAGCTAGGTCCGACTCCGGACGATCACAGGCAACGGTTACGAGAAACCAGACTGGGGCTTCAAGACCGACCGTTTGCTTTCACTGAGAAAATATTGCTTTTAGGGTCTGATTTACTCAACGTCTGCGTGTGTAAAATCACATGCAAACTTCACACCACCCACAAAAAAATGTCCAGCTGATCTACTAACGACGTGCAGTGAGGATTGCGTCTTTCAAATGTCCAGTTTAACACATGTTGTCCATTCTGAGTGTTTGCCTGCATGAATATGTAATATTGGTCGTTTCTGCTTGAAGGTGTAAAATACTGAGAAACATGCAAATAGAACAATTTATCACCCGCAACGATATTTACTGAACCAGGAAGTAGAAACAGGAGAAGTGATTGTTGTGTATTTTAGTACGACTGAAAGGAACGTATTAATCAGGTGCGCAAATCTGGAGAGACGGCTGCTCTTATTGTGGAGGAGATGCAGGAAACCAAAGAATACGTAGAGAACGAGGTTTTACACCCGTGGAACCATTTTGGAGATGACAGAGGAGAAAATGATTCAGACATATCGTTTGTCCAGCGATGATACTTCTGAGTTATTGAATGAACTGAATGATGATTGACAGCCAACAACAAGGAGGAGCCACGAAATACCAGCAATTAAAAACTCAGCATTTTGCTGCCTCTGGGTGGTTCCAGCGTATCTCTGCTTGGATCTCCCTCCAGTCCTGTTATTCAGGTGAGCTGTCACATCCTGAATGAGTCCTGCAGAATTCACAGGTAGCTTCATCAGACACTGAATGAAAAGTCAGCTGCTCATCACAGAAAGATCTGGACCTGCTGATCGGTGTCTGTTAGAGGATCTCATCACCGTCCCTCCTGTTTTATTTGACCATGTTTTATTAGGAAGCCTTTTTTTTCCCGCCTTTTTGTTTTTCTCTATTGTAGCATGTTGGAACAGGTAATGGGGTTTTCCCAGAATGCCCAGAGTTAACGTATCAACGTTTGTATTCGGCACCATGAATGACATGAGTTGGGCATTATTGTAATTACGCAGCAGATCCACCATTCCCCTGATCAGTCCTGGAGCACTACCTGGTACAGATGGATCACGAACGTGAGGCTGGAGGCCCACGAAGTGTCGTATAACCACAGTCACAGGGGATTGTGCCACAATGAGGGGAAAAGGAACTCTGCAAGTAACTGTTGCTAATCACCATGCCATGCACAAGTTCTGGTAAGCCAACATACAAGACCCATGCATCATTGGACTGGATCTACTGGGCAAGTGGGAGGCTGTAGTGGATGTGCCCCTAGCTGTGCTCTACCTGGGTTCAGCAGCCATAGCACTCCACCGCTCCAGTGACGAGGGACTGCGAAGTGCCACCACCCCATCACCACCACCAGCGGCTGAGGAGGTCTTGCACACCTCATCACCCCAACAGCCATCCATCAAGACCAGACAGGCTGTTGAGAACCATGACACAGTAACCCCAGTGGTGGCCGCCCTGCCCACTGGCCCCTCATGCGGTGACAATGCTTCCCCCGCCAGCATCAATGGCAGCTCCCAGGGTCTGCCACCAGCAGTGGCTGATGATGACAGTTTGGACTCCATTGATAGTCAACAGCTACAACAAGACCAGAGCCAAGACCCCGTCCTCTCTCTTGAGTCCAGGATTGGGTGAAAGCTAGCCGACGACCAACATGGCTAGCAGTATCGGCACTGGACCTCGAGACCAAGGCTCTCTACGCCCAGTAGTCAAACCTCGTCACCCGAGATGGCCTCCTTTATCGCCGCTGGCAGGCCCCCGGGGGTCACCACGACATCTTCCAGCTCTTGGTGCCTCACCAGCTACGGCCCAAGGTCCTCAAGCTTGTTCACGTCTCGGTGGGGGCGGGACACTATGGGGTCGCCAAAACCTTAAACCGACTTCGGTCTCTGTTCTACTGGCCAAGATGTCGCCGGGACGTCGAGCGCCACGTTCATCGATGTGACTCCTGCACTGCCTGGAAGTGACCAACCCGACGCTCGCATGCTGCCCGGCAGCAAGACCAGGTGGGGGCCCACTGGAGCATGAGCCCGGGGTTAGGGGCGAGGCCGGCTTAGCCTACATCTACAACATCAGAGAACGACTCCACGAGGAGCATGAGCTGACCAGATCGGCCCTCTCAGACGCCGGGTCCCGACAGAAGGAGGGAGGGCACTTTGGCCCCGGGAAGCATGTGTGGATCTACAGCCCTGAGAGAAAGAAGGGCTATGTCAGAGTCAGAGGATCAGCCCAGGTCCCCATCCCACCTCTAAAACCCACCGAGGATACTTCGGAACCGGTTGGGCGACAGCGACGGCTTCCCCAACACCTGAGAGACTTTGTCATGGACATATAGGTTGCTGGAGACAGCTAACCACCTGGGTGGGGGCTGCGTAGTGTGTTGGAATAGGTAATGGGGTTTTCCCAGAATGCCCAAAATTAACGTGTCAATGTTCGTATTCAGCACCATGAGCGACATGAGTTGGGTGTTATTTTAATCGCCTCTGGTTTGTGTGTGTAAAGTTAATGAAATGTTCTCTGGTTAAATAAACAGCAGGTCCTGAGGTTGAGGGTTTATCAGACACAAGATCTGCTCTAAAATAGACTTAATCTCTGCCTGATCTTTCATCATAAAGAATCCCTGGGTCACTACAGTATTGACTTTCTTGCTGATAATCTCCTATAAAGTGTTTTGTTCTTATTATATTTATATTTCTTAATTTCAATGGGATCAGGTTTCCTTTTCTTTTTGCAGTCCCGATGTTTTCCATTGCTGGAATCTCTTTAACACGCAAACCCTCATTTAAATACAGAGATTTGCTCCTGATTTCAATGATGGAATTACTCAGTAAATCACCTGCAAAATGGGTGCAAATTTTTTTTTGCAAACTTTTAGAAGGAACATGCAATTTAGTACCTTTATTTGAGATCTTATTAAATCAGGCCCTTAGACGGCTGCAGCCAGGAAGTTCTGCTGGAGAGAAGTCACTGCTCCAGAAGGTGGTGCTGGAACATCTTGTTGAGTGGCTACCAGAAGAAACACCAACCTGGGTCCGGTACCGGTCCGCCCCACCACTCTGGAGACAGCCATTGCTCTTGCTGATGACCACTTGGTGGATCTCATCATGGTGGGTTGCGCCAGCCAGTCGGCGCCAGCGTGTCCGACTCCAGACCCTCGCTGCACTTGGAGAAACCGTCCTCACCGGGGAGTCAACAACGCCCGGTGATTCCCCCGTCTAACCCGGTCCGTCTGTCTTTTACATGTCCCGGCCACGACGCACACCGTCCTAACCTGCAGGGAGCTCGCCAGACATCAGGACATGTTTTTGAAAATACATTATGTGTTATCTTGGAAGTTTTAAAGTGTTGTAAGTTAATATTTATTAGTCATTTCAGTATCAGTAAAAACTCACATAAAACATTTAATTGTTCATATTCATCTTAGAAATACTACAAATGCGATACACACATTTTTGAGAAGTTACTGCAGAATATTCACAACCCAGTGATTGGCCAATTACAAGTGGCTTTCTACTTACTGAAGTGCAAAAAACTAACTTGAACCATTAAAGAATGATTATTTCACATAAATCAAAAAAAACACTCTCTAATACTTTCTTTTTAGCTTTAAGTTTTAATCAGAAAGTCATTAAAAGTGGTTTCCAAAAAAAAACGAATTCAATATTTCAAAATCTGAACGTTATGCAAAGTAACCCCAGAGAAACACATTAACAGTCAGTAGTATCAGAGCGTTAATGTTGCAGACTCTTCTCCAGACCGGCTCCTCCTTCAGGAACATCCGCTCACTGTTTTCAATCTGTGGAGGTGCAGATTGAGAGCTTGAACCAGTCAGACCACAGAGCCACAGAGCAGCTCGCCGCCATTTAGACTCTGGCAAGCGGTCAGGATCACTGCTGAGGTCAAAGTTCTCAGGATCAGAGGTCATCCGGGGACCTGCAAGGTCAATCCGAGGCTCAAGGCTGTGTCTGGACCACCAGGTCAGCCTGTACAGCTGGAGAGGAGAGGAGAGGAGAGGAGAGGAGAGGAGAGGAGAGGAGAGGAGAGGAGAGGAGAGGAGAGGAGCGAGGTCACATTCCAATAAGGGACATTTAGGACATTTAGGAGATGTTGATATTGAAATGCTTCCAGTCCACAATATAATCACTACACTGCTAATTTAGCACTTTGTTGTCAGTTTATGCAAATGAAAGCTCTTTACTTCCTTAGAGAATATCAAGCAGATTGATATCAAGGATTTCATATTTGATATTTTCCAGGAATAGTCACATGGAGACAAATAGTCCCTT
>NW_027211054.1:22500-144646 GCF_029030835.1 Brachyistius frenatus
GTCCCTAGTGAACCACTAGTCCTTAGTGAAGCACTAGTCCCTGGTGAAGCACTAGTCCTTAGTGAAGCACTAGTCCCTGGTGAAGCACTAGTCCCTGGTGAAGCACTAGTCCTTAGTGAAGCACTAGTCCTTAGTGAAGCACTAGTCCCTGGTGAAGCACTAGTCCCTGGTGAAGCAATAGTCCCTAGTGAACCACTAGTCCCTGGTGAACCACTAGTCCCTAGTGAAGCACTAGTCCCTGGTGAAGCACTAGTCCCTAGTGAAGCACTAGTCCCTGGTGAAGCACTAGTCCCTAGTGAACCACTAGTCCTTAGTGAACCACTAGTCCCTGGTGAAGCACTAGTCCCTAGTGAAGCACTAGTCCTTAGTGAAGCACTAGTCCCTAGTGAAGCACTAGTCCCTGGTGAAGCACTAGTCCCTAGTGAAGCACTAGTCCTTAGTGAAGCACTAGTCCCTGGTGAAGCACTAGTCCCTGGTGAAGCACTAGTCCCTGGTGAAGCACTAGTCCTTAGTGAAGCACTAGTCCCTGGTGAAGCACTAGTCCCTGGTGAAGCACTCGTCCCTGGTGAAACACTAGTCCCTAGCAAAGCATTTGTCCCTAGTAGAGCACTAGTCCCTAGTGAAGCACTAGTCCCTGGTGAAGCACTAGTCAGTGGTGAAGCACTAGTCCATAGTGAAGCACTTGTGCCTAGTGAAGCACTTGTCTCGAGTGACCCACTAGTCCCTAGTGAAGCATGAGATGAGTCCCTCGCGGCAAATGTCAGTTAAGATTTGATGTTGAGTAGGTTACAACTGACTGTTTTCTAGTAGATTCAAATACAGTATTTAAAATGTGTGTGTGTGTGTGTGTGTGTGTGTGTGTGTGTGTGTGCGTGCGTGCGTGCGTGCGTGCGTGCGTGCGTGTGGCGGGGTGTATGTGTGTTTGACTCACCCACAGGCATTAGTTCAATCACTAGTTTAGGGTAAGCAATATTGGAGCAACCAACTGAAGCACCACACACACTCTGACAGACTGCTGGATCCACACAACCAATCTCATCTACACATTTGCAAAGAGAAAGGGTGAAAAAAGATGTGAAACCTCTGTTAGAAGAAATGAGACAAAGACGCAGTTCCATTAAAAAAAAAAAAAAAAAAAAAAAAAAAAAAAAACAGTCTGACGAGAATATGTCTTCACTTTACAAATTCTACAGGGATTTTTTTTAATTTCTGCAATTACAAACTCGATTTTTCAGTACAAAAATAAAACAACGCTCAACAAAGGTATTTCATGTTTTTCCCACCCTGTTAACAAGAATTATGGGGTCAGCATAATATTGGATACACATTCATCAACACCTGTTAACACCTACCTGACAGTGTCAACAAAAATAAAACATGAATATCTTCCTAATGGTGACTATATTTGATTTTTGGATTGTATTACATTATATAGCAGTAATAGCAGTACCTAAAGAGTGTCCAGAGGGGTATGTTAAAGGAGGCAAGAGCTGTTAACTATGAATTTGAAACAATAATCATACAAATAATAATAATGTCATCATTAGCATTGTTTGGAAATTATTTTTTGGGGGTAAATTAAAGTCTTGTCTGTTTTTGAGGGAAATCAAAATGATCCATGTAATTCAATATCAAGGAACATTTGACAGAAAGGTAAACAGACTGACCTGGGAACAGTGCTCGGCTTATCATGCCTGGCATCACAATGAAGAACATGGGCAGCAGTTTGAGGTAGCCGCCCAACACACTGCCTGCTTTGGCATGGGACAAAGATTTGGCCGACAGCGACCTCTGGACTATAACCTGCACACATGGAGAAACATCCACGCACAATTATGATCGTCACAAAATCCATCATTCTAAATTGTTGCAAAACACTAGTCCTGTCCAAGACCGAAGAAGGCACATCAAATCACCAACATTCAGTTGTACCCATCCTATGCGCCAGATTTGGCTCCCTTCGACTTATCCTTCTTCCTGAAAATCAAGGTCAAGCTGATGGATCGCTGTTTTATCAATGTGGAGGTGCTTTGAAGGAGTTAAAAGCCGGATTTAAACCATACACGATTTTAGATTCTTGTCTCTTAACTTTTCGAATTGCACTTCGTACTATCCACAACTTTGCACAACTTTTCTATTCGCACTTCCCGATTGAAAACCAAAAAAAGGTGACGAGTTGAATCAAGCAATATCGTGTGGTGGAAAAAATGAAACATGTATCTGCTACTTGAGGAGAGACCGACTGCATCAGGCCTTCATGTCAACCTACTGCAAAGATGCCCTCCTACCTCCAGGTTACATCAGGATATCAAGACAGAGAGCGATTGAGTGCTGCATCTGATGACCCAACCCAGACCCAGCAGAAGCAGTTCAGGATGAGTTGGACTGCATAATTAAGGAAAGGCAGCAAACAACTGCTCAGCATATGTGGGAACTCCAATACGGTTGGAAAAGAATCCTAGCAGAATACCTGAAGATGCTGGTTGGTTCTGAGTGTGCAAATCAAAAGCTACTTTATGTGACTGTGTTCCAGCCACAGTGAACCATTTGTTTGATCTTTGAAAGAAGATATTTCTCCACAAGCTTACCTCAACAGAAACTCATGATTGGGACTCACCCCTTCCAGAAGAGAAGCAGGCAGAGTGGACTTTATGGAAAGAATCCTTGGAGGAACTGAAAGGTTTTGAGATTCAACAGACTTGCACAACCTCAACCCTTTTGACAGTTTTTGTTGCCAACCTCAAGGTGATCAACGGCACTGGAGGATGCGCCGTAGGGTTAGCACCTGTGGCTGAACACACTATCCCAAGGTTTTAATCTGATGCTGCAGTGTTGGCAGTCAAAGTTGCTGAGTTAATCCAGAATCAACTGGACTGCACAAAATGGCTCACAAGACCTTTATTCCTGTCTCAGTCGGGGGCTACATGAACTGATTCATCCTGACAACGATGTAATGTCTTGCCACCACACTGTCCTGCCCCCAGTTCAATTTGGGCTCCGATCTGCTTCGAGCGCTTTTCTTCCTGGAGGGCTTTGGTGCAAGTTAAACCATTATTGCAACATTTTGCTCACCAGTGAAAAACGGCCTTGAAGGAGTTGGAAGCGGGCTGCAACATGGTACAACATGGTCGATGCAAAAGCAGCGCCCCATACCGCACCCATGAAGTACTGTCCTCCCTAATTGTTGAAGTAACAGGAATCATCAATGAAAGGCCCTTGGCACCAATCTGGTCAGATCCTGAACCAGATTGGTGCCCAAGGCCTTTCATTGATGACTTCTTCTACCGACACTGGCAGCTCGCAGACTGTTTCTGGAGCGGGTGCAGAAGAGCATTTCTTCATACCCTTCAAAAACGGAACAAATGGCAGAAAGACAAACCCAACCTCCAAGTAGGTGATCTAGTCCGAGTGAAACAAAATAAATGGCCCATCGCGTTGGTGTCAAAGACCTTCCCCAGTCCAGATGGCAAAATGAGGAAAGCGGAAGTGAAGGTGACGAGATCTGGTTCAGCTGAGGTCTCAGCTTAAGGCCCGTTTCTGAGACAACCCTACTGATCACCATCAAAGACTCAAAATACGAGTTAAATGATGGTTTTATCAACACCTGAGTCTGAGTCCTCTTGCCATCCTCACACTAATGGAGCGTGGACTACTGTACATGTAATCGTGTAGGTGGTCACCTGATCTGTGCACCAGACCCATGTAGAGAGTACAGTGAGCCCGAACACCAGACCGGGCCACGGTAAATCCCCTGATACAGGGTCTCTGAACAGGTTGAAGGCGTCATAACGAGGTAAGTGGCAGGTGGTGTTAGCAACGGTCACCAAGGGAACACTTGACATGTAACGATCCACGAGGCCCTCATACCAGCCAACCTTTGAGAATGCTAGAAAATGCACAAACACACACATATATGTACTCAAATATTTGATAAAACAGGAATGATAAACATTTATTTTCTATGAAATATTTGACTTTGAGATGTCCTTTAATAATACTTATTGGTGCATCATCTGAGGCTTTATTGACTCTGTGTGTGTGTGTGTGTTTACCCTACCTATAAACATTAGTGCAAAGGAGCCCCCAACCATGATCAAAGTCTGAAATGCATCAGTGTAGATCACTGCTGCCAAACCACCTGTAAACACACACAAACATCAAATCTAAGTGATGAGCAAATGTTGGGGTACATGAGCAACATTCAATAAACAATCAGTTTATTGAGAATATAATTATGATGGTAATAAAACATTGTTTAAATCATTATTTTGACAAAAGATGATTGATTCAATGTCAACAAAACCAAATATTTCACTTATTTCCAAAAACATTTTATGACCATTTTAGCAACATGGAGGCAGTACAGGCCAGGTGTGTACTATGGAGTCATACCAGGCTATAATACTTTTTACAGGTGAAGGGCAGCATTTGTCTGGTGTGCTTTCACTATGTGTGTGTGTGTGTGTGTGTGTGTGTGTGTGTGTGTGTGTGTGTGTGTGTGTGTGTGTGTGTGTGTGTGTGTGTGTGTGTGTGTGTGTGTGTGTGTGTGTGTGAGAGAGAGAGAATACCTGCCATAGTGTAAGCAGCAGTAACCAGCAGCAGGATGCCTGTAGACAGATAGAGATTCCAGCCCAGTGACACCTGGATGAATAAGGCTCCTGAAAACATGTCGGTCTGGGAAACAAACAAACACTCATTTGCATGTCAAACCTGATGAATGATTTTGTGTAAATGTCAATTTATGCATTTCCCTTACTGATATTTTAGTGAAGATGTAGAGAATGAGTGAAAAAACAGACATGTATATGCGTATCCTGCGGCCTCCGAAGCGTTTGGCCAGATATTCAGGCATGGTCACCACACCGGCAGAGACGTAGACGGGGATGAAGATCCAACCCAGAGCCACCAGAACCCACGCTGCCTACACAAACACACACACACTCAGGTCACAACGACACATTATTGTTATTATCTGTTGCCAAACTATTTTTATATGCGCGTTAATATTTGGTTTGGGGTGCTCTGGATTGGCGTGTACGACAGCAGGTTCCAGATCCTGACAATTTCCTGCAACTTTGCACAGCCGCTGGAGAAGAGCAAACCAGCATTCAACTGGACATGTTGCAGTGCAGGAGGCAAATACTGTAGTCCCACCAGATAATGACGGGGTCCTTTCAGCTGTTGTCATGTGGGAATTGGTAAATTGTTGGTTTCCTCCCAATAACAACGTAAGGTTCTGCTGTAAGTCCCTTAATATGTTAAGTGCCCTGAGATGACTTTTTTGTGGCCTAATTAATATTGAATTTGATCAAATTCTGGTTTTGAGGGACCAATCCAAGGAACACCTTCACACCAAGCATGCTCCACACGTGCCAGGTGCATTGATTATCTTGACCAAAGTAAACGGCTCAAAAAAGTTGGGACCTTGGCACCTTTGTAAGTAAGTATTCTGATCAACGTCAGCACCTGTACTTCACGAGTTTTCGTGAACCTTTGCGACCTGAAACTTGGACCGAGAGCGTGCATCAAAATGTGTGTAAAATGTTTTAAGAACAGAAAGAAGGTGCAGGAGCCCGATCCAACAGGTCGGGGTGGTGAGTTGTTTCAGGTGAGAAATGTGGACATGTTAAGTGTGCTGTGAGCGGGAACATTGTCATGTTGTTGGACCAAAGTTCTGGTTGTTTGCGCTGAGTGTTTTCCCTCAGACATTTCACAAGATGACAACAGAACTTGGTGTTGACAATCTGACCCTGGGGGGTCAATTATTGTCGCTCAACTTCAAACGTTAAAGAAGCCCCTCTTTGTTGTGCTCCTGTCACACCTTCTTTGGTCCATGGCAGAGACGTTCTGCTCCTCCCTCAGAACACCTCACCCAGCTGATTGCTTCATTAACAAAGGATTTCTGAAGCATCTTGAGGGTTTCCTTTGCAGATTCTCTGAGTTAGACACAAAGTTTGACGTGCGTTCTCCACTCAAGTCCATGCTGAAACTGCACATGTACCAGTGGTGCTAGAAGCGCTGGTAACACATTGTACAGGTGATAAATGCACTTACGTTCCATTCAAACCCCCCGACAGCGATGCCTGCGGCTGCTCCTGTTCCCGCCAGACCGATAAACAAACCGCTGCCAACATTACTGGACATCAGCGAGGCTCCAATCTGTGAGTGAATAATAACAAGTAAAGCTTATATTGGAGGTTTATATTACAGCCTCCTATATTTATTTGGAGATAAAGTTTTAGCAGAATTTCAGGAGCAGGACCACGCCTCAACCACTCCCCCACTTCCGGCCACACTCCTGTAAATGTCCACCCACTCTAAACCTCGGCCTGTTCACGTTTTCTGCATCCCTCCCTCCCTCTTGTTAAACCGTTCCACTTATGGTTATCATGTTTCATAGCCTTTATCCTTTCGTCCCACGTGGAGATCTCGGAGATCTGCAAGGCCCGGGAGCCGCAGTGGATCCTCGACTAAGCCTTCCCCCAAACCGCAAAACTCTCACCCCGGCTTAATCTCCCCCAATCAATGAAGGTTCGCCCCCAGCCGAGGCGGGGTCCTAGCCAGTGAATTGAAAATTAAAAAAAAAGAGCTAGTTGGTCTTTCTGGAGTCTCAATCGGTGTCACGTGGTGCTAACGTTTCTAACAAGCGCTCTTGGGCTGGTTCTGGTGTATCTTTTGTAAGAGGAGGGTTTGGTGTGGGGGTCAGTACTCCGTGCATGGAGACAGATAGAAGGAGAAAGAGAGAGAGAGAGAAATAACTTATTCATGATTTTGATGACCAGACGTAGTTCAGGTGATTTAAAGTTACAGTGATAGAAAACGGTTGGAGGAAGGCTGTGAAATTGCAAATGTTTACTGGTTTACATTTCATTGGAAGATTTATGTGGAGTTAGAAATGAGGTTTAAAAATTTAAATCTTTCCATTTGCTCTGATCAATATAGGTATTCTTTGATTTGGAAACAACAGCATTATGTTATTGTTATGTCGCCTTTTTTAGGGTATTACATGGTTAAATCAGTGAATCTTAACTGATGGGGGAAAAAGTGTTGACAACCACAGAGGAAAGAAGTACTTGTGATTTGGTTTGGTACATAAATGGTCTGAAAGGTTCATGAACCTCTGATCGAGGTTATACACCCTCCATTATCTGAACAGAGCTGTTACTATTCGCGTACATGGTTTTGACAGCGGCAGGAAACAGCTTCAAAATCCAAGATTATTGAGAACTTGAAAAATAAACTGTTTTTCCACCAGTTTGAAGGCCTTATCTAAATCTGAAATTAATATGAATGATTTTTGGAGTAGTCCAAAATGTCAAATAATCCCTAATATCCTTCATTTTATTTTTTAATGAAGCTCTGTTATTTTAAATAACAATCTAATTTACACATCAGCCTTTTAGAAATAACATTTTGAACCATTATTTAAGAAAAATATTGGATGCCAATTGTCAATCAGTGGAACATCTTTTTCAGTGGAAGGTATTAATTTTTTATATATACATTTTACAAAAAAAACAACAACTAAGTAATTCTTTAAATTACATATTACAACCTCGTTTCCAAAAAAGTTGTGACAGAATGCAATGATTTGCAAATCCCATAAACCATTATTTTATTGCAAACAGACTAAAGTCAACATATCAAATGTTGCAAAATTGTGTTGTTTGATTAAAAAATACGTGCTTATTTTGAATTTGATGCCAGCAACACGTCTCAAAAAAGTTGGGACAGGATCATGTTTACCACCATGTTGCTTCACTTCTTTTTACAACACTCTGTAAATGTCTGGGAATTGAGGAGACCAGTTTCTGGAGTTTTGAAAGTGAAAAGTTGTCCTATTATTGCCTAAGATATCATTTGAGCTGCTCAACAGCTCAGGGTCTCCTTTGTCATATTTTTCATTTCATAATGAACCACATTTTTTAAATGGGAGATAGGTGGTCTACCATTTTACACCTCCCCGCTTTTTGGGAAACGGGGTAGTGCATCAGCAGGTGATTTGATATTTTTAGGAGGACGAATAGCATCTGTGACATCTTTGAGTATAACTGATTTATCAAATAATTTCATTTGACTTTTCCTGATAGGTTTTTGTAGTTGGGCAGTTCAGAGAGGAAACAGTAGATGTTTGGCGAAAATAAGAGCTTTATAGTAATAATTACTACAAAACTTGCACTGGACTGATGCGGAGCAGTAGGCTGCAGCAAATTGTGGAATCTCCTTTGCTGACATAGCTGTGAGGCAGTATTGGGGAACAATGCATCAAATGCAGGTTAGGTGCTCTTTGTCTTGATATCTGGCACACACAATATACAGTCTAGCATGTAGTGTACCAAATATAAATAAACATGATGCAAACATTAATTACTCACAGGCCACCAGGTCATTGAACGGCCGGCCAAAAAGTAGCCGCCCACAGTGCTTCGACTGGCTCGCATTGATGACTACAGAAAAGACAGAGATGAAGATCAGGACAATCATCTCATGAAACATCACACATTCACTTATGGTGGTCCTGTTACGGCCTTTTGGTTCTTTTTCTTGTTCAGATGCTTCCTGTTTCCCCAGATTCTCTGTTTGTGCCTGGTCTCCATCTTTCTACACCCACTTCAGATGAGGATCTGATTGTGTTTTAAGACAAATTTAGTTATACGTGCCGGAAATTCCAACGGGGCTCACTTACTTTTTCTCGTCACTGTATTCACAACAACTGCAATTGGCAGCTTGAATCAAGGAGGAATATATGACACCAACATTAGATGGTACATATTTCTAATAAGGAAAAACCTCGTGCTACTATCCTAATACAATACTAAACTTCTTAGGAACTTTTCTATTTAATTAACATTTGCAAAATAAAAAAAAATAGCTAGTAATTCATTTGACTTAAGTGTTAGCTCTCAAAATCATCATCACCTGTTCATCCCAAATAGTTGAACGTATTTTTAAGTTTAAAAATGATGACATCAGTGTAAATGTATAATTTGAGCCACTTCTTACCCAGATTCCAACGACCATGACAATAATAAAGTAGACGACCACCACAGCGATGTCAGCAGCATGTACCCTGAGACCACCGGCAGGAGGTTCTGCAGTGGAGAACCCAGTGGAGCTGCTGCCTATACAAAATAGAACTTTATTATGGCAGCATGTCGTTGTCTTTAAGAAACACACCGAAACAGACACAATGCGAACGCTTTGGATCCTTTAAACTTGTCAGAATTATCCGTAGTGTAGAACAATCCCAGTTTATTTCAACCTGGTGTGTTTCCCATATATCAGAGCAAAAAGCTCTAAAACTAGATTTTAACACAAATAATTTTAAACATAATTTTTTTTCAATCTGACTAAAATTAAGCTTTAAGTAGAAATCTCCAGGGAAATTTGTCATTTAGCAGATTACAATAAACAAATTATCCTTTAAAAAGATAATCAATATAGGAGAGTATGATGGGAACAATGTTGATACTTAAGGTAGGTAGGTAGGTATTTACTTTATTAATCCTGAGGGGAAATTTTTTCGCTACAGCAGCATACAGAAGCAATAAGATACTAATATAAATAATAGACTAAAAATAATAGAATAGAATAGAATAATAGAAAAGCAATAAAATAGCAGTAAATAGCAGTAAAAAAATATAAAATGCACAGTATATACAGTACATTATATATCTATATATATTATATACAACAAACCAAGAAACACAGTCAACAGTGTTATTGTACTGTGATGGATTTTGCCAGAGGTGAGTTATTGTACAGTCTTATTGCAGTGGGCAGGAATGATCTCGTGTATCAGGAATGATCTCCTGTATCAGGAATGATCTCCTGTATCTGGAATGATCTCCTGTATCTGGAATGATCTCCTGTATCTGGAATGATCTCCTGTATCAGGAATGATCTCCTGTATCTGGAATGATCTCCTGTATCAGGAATGATCTCCTGTATCTGGAATGATCTCCTGTATCTGGAATGATCTCCTGTATCAGGAATGATCTCCTGCATCAGGAATGATCTCCTGTATCAGGAATGATCTCCTGTATCTGGAATGATCTCCTGTATCAGGAATGATCTCCTGTATCAGGAACCATCTCCTGTATCAGGAATGATCTCCTGTATCTGGAATGATCTGTATCTGGAATGATCTCCTGTATCTGGAATGATCTCCTGTATCTGGAATGATCTCCTGTATCAGGAATGATCTCCTGTATCAGGAATGATCTCCTGTATCTGGAATGATCTCCTGTATCTGTCCTTGTGACAGCGAAGCTGGAGGAATCTTTTAGAGAAAGTGTCCCTGCAGCAGGTGGTGGAGAGGGTGGACAGGATTATCCAAGATGGATAATAGTTTGTTCAGCGTCCTCCTCTCCACCACCTTTTCCAGACTGTCCAGTTTGTAGCCGATGATGGAGCCGGCCTTCTTAACCAGCTTGTTAAGTCTGTTGGTGTCACCGGCTCCAATGCTGCTCCCCCAGCAGACCCCAGCGAAGTACAATGCACTGGCCACAACAGACTGGTAGAACATCTCCAACATCTCGCTGCACACATTGAAGGATCGAAGTTTCCTCAAGAAAAAGAGTCGACTCATCACCTTCTTGTAGACAGCGTTGATGTTGGTCTTCCATTTCAGTCTGTTGTCATGGAGACACCAGGTACTTGTACTCCTCCACCATGTCCACCTCATCTCCCAGAACTCTCAGCGGTTGTGGAGCCGTCGTCTTCCTCCTGAAGTCGACCACCATCTCTCTGGTCTTGGCCACGTTCAGGAGGAGGTGATTCCTTCCCGCCCACTCCACAAAGTCCTCCACTACTGCCCTGTACTCATCCTCCTGTCCATCCCTTATACACCGTCCACTGACTCCTCCTCCTGTCCATCCCTTATACATCCTACCACTGCAGAGTCATCAGAGAACTTCTGCAGATGTCTTGACTCTGAGTTGTTCTGGAAGTCAATGGTGTAGAAGGTGAACAGGAAGGAGACAGAACAGTTCCCTGAGGAGCTCCAGTACCACTGACCACCGTATCAGACAGCACACTGCCCAGACGGACAAACTGTGGTCTGCCTGTCAGGTAGTCATTGATCCAGGAGACGGTGGGCGTGTCCACCCCCTCCATCCCCCCACCACCCGCAGCTTCTCACCCAGCAGCAGTGGTTGGATGGTGTTAAATGCACTGGAGAAATTAAAGAAAGTGATTCTCACAGAGTCACCGGTTCCATCCAGGTGAGACTGAGCTCGTTGCAGCAGGTAGATGATGGCATCGTCCACTCCCACACGAGGCTGGTACGCAAATTGTAGAGAGTCCAGTGAAGATTTCACCAGCGGTCTGAGGTGGGCCAAGACCAGCCTCTCCAGCACCTTCATCACATGAGATGTGAGGGCAACCGGTCGGTAGTCGTTGAGGCCAGATGGAGTCATCTTCTTGGGGACAGGAACCAGGCAGGACGTCTTCCACAGCACCGGGACCTCCTCCTGCTTCAGGCTCAGGTTGAAGAGGTGTTGTAGGACCTCAGCCAGCTGGACGGCGCAGGTCTTCAGGACCACGGGGCTGATGCCGTCAGGTCTTCAGGACCCTGGGGCCGATGCCGTCAGGTCTTCAGGACCACGGGGCTGATGCTGTCAGGTCTTCAGGGCCCCGCGGCTGATGCCGTCAGGTCCTGCAGCCTTGCGCTGGTGGATTCTCTCCAGCTGTCTCCTAACCTGGCCAGTCGTCACAGAGAGGGGGGTGAGGGGGGGGGGGGTCGAGGTGTCGATGGAGGAAGAGCCCTTTGAGATTGATGGCTCTATGCAGTTCACCAGGGGGCGCAGAGGGGAGAGGGGGAGGCAGCAGAGGTGTTTTGGAGGTGTGAGGTGTGGAGGAGACAGATGAGGGTGGTGAACTAAACCTGTTGAAGAAACAGTTTAGTTCATTTGACCTCTCCAGGTTCCCCCTGGCTGTTCCTCTCCAGGTTCCCTCTGATTGTTCTTCTCCAGGTTCCCCCTGATTGTTCCTCTCCAGGTTCCCCCTGGTTGTTCCTCTCCAGGTTCCCCCTGATTGTTCCTCTCCAGGTTCCCCCTGATTGTTCCTCTCCAGGTTCCCCCTGATTGTTCCTCTCCAGGTTCCCCCTGATTGTTCCTCTCCAGGTTCCCCCTGGTTGTCTCTCTCTCCCCTTGAACCCAGTAATCTCCTTCATACCGGTCCACACCTCCCTCACATTGTTCTGCTGGAGTTTTGCCTCCAGATTCCTCCTGTAGGAGTCCTTGCACTCCCTCATCTTCTCCTTCAGGTGGCGCTGCACTCTCCTGAGCTCCTCCCTGTCCCCAGACCTGAAGGCTGCTTTCTTCTTATTAAGAAGAACTTTCAGGTCACTGGTGATCCATGGTTTATTGTTGGGGAAGCATTTTACAGTCCGGGATGGTACGGTGGAGTGTTCACAGAATTTGATGTATTCTGTGATACAGTCCGTCCTGCTGTTGATGTCCTCCCCATGTGGTCCAAACAGCACA
Source organism: Brachyistius frenatus (assembly GCF_029030835.1). Lineage (NCBI taxonomy): Eukaryota > Metazoa > Chordata > Actinopteri > Embiotocidae > Brachyistius > Brachyistius frenatus. The sequence goes on from NW_027211054.1 coordinate 34,989, forward strand.
TTCCAGTCCGTGGACTCAAAGCAGTCCTGCAGGGCGTCTTTAGCCTCCTGTGTCCACCTCCTCACAGTCCTGGTGGACACAGGCTGCCTCTGCACCAGAGGAACATACCTGGGAGTCAGCAGGACCAGGTTGTGGTCTGATCTACCAAGGGGGGGAAGGGCAGTAGTACTGTATGCATCCATGGCATTAGCATACAGTAAGTCCAGAGTTTTATTGTTCCTTGTGGGGCAGTTAACATACTGGTGAACAGTTGGCAGAACTTTATCCAGACTGGTTAAAGTCTCCAGTAATTAACAAAAATGCACCGGGATGCTGAGTCTGCAGTTTAGACACAGTGGAGTGGATGGTGTCCACTGCTGCCTCTACGTCAGCTGATGGAGGAACGTACACAGCGATAACAATGGCGGACGTGAACTCCCTCGGTAAATAATAAGGACGCATCCCCACGGCTAGCAGTTCAATGTCCGGGCTACAGAAACGTTCCTTCACACACACGTGGTCGAGATTACACCACCTCTCGTTCACATAGACTTCAATCCCTCCACCTTTCTTCTTGCCGCTCTGCACAACGTCTCCGTCCCCCCGAACAGTCCTGAAGCCGGGTACGGCCGCGCTGTGGTCCGGGAGATGTGAGTGCAGCCATGTCTCGGTGAAACACATGATGCTGCACTCCCGGTACTCTCTCTGGGTCTTTACCAGCACCGAGCTCGTCCGTCTTGTTGGCCAACGACCTCACGTTCCCGTTAAGATCTCCGGTACCGATGGTTTATATCTCCTCCTTTCCGCCTTTAGCTTAGCTCCAGCTCTGCAACCCCGCCGTCTTCTCCGAAGTTCAACGGGGATCTCAGGCCTCGCTCCGGGCAGCAGCAGTCGAGGGCTACTCAGCGTGATCAGCTGATCACAAGAGTAAACAATAACAATGCCCCCAGCCAGAAACGTGGAAAAATTACGGTCCATTGTCTGACCGTTAACTTAACACACGAGAGAAAGAAAAAACAAAACAACTCCGAAGAGGAGAAAGGCTTAAAAAAATACTACTAACAACACACTCGGGGAGGAGCTGCTGCAACAGGCTGCCGCTAGCGCGGCGCCATCTTAGAGGCAATTCAGTTTCGAGTTGATGACTGCTGGTTATTGTACAATTCTGGGTGAGCCAGTTGATTGGTTGGACTGATGTGTACAAGTGGCTGGAAAAAGAAGTGTTTTGAACTCTGTTGTGAATGAGGTCAGCAATACATAGAGGGAAGTTAGGCGAGAAAAACTGATGATTGCAAGAGCTCTGCTTTACCAAACACAGTCCAACTTCAAACAGACAGAGAGGTTTGATACAATCTGACTCCAAATCTTTCATAGGCAGAACAAAACTCAGTCATTGAATGGTGAACATTTGTGCCACTTGCTGCAAGTCCTGTGCGATCATATTCTGAAGTTTAGCTGTTGATTGTATTGTACTTTCTCAGCCTCAGACTGCCCCGACAAACCTCACACCAACCGAGAGGAAGCCACCAACATTGATCTACATGCACAACAGAGTGCGAAAGCACAGTTGGAAATTGAAAAGATCAGGATAGTTTCCTTCAACGTCAATGGTACACTTAATCCATTAAAACAAAAGTGAGATACTTTCCTAAAGGAAAAAGGAGAAGGCACACCTTGTGTATTTACAAGAAACACGTTTAAGCTCACGTGGGAAGTGACTTCTCTTTAAGATGTTTTACATAATAATAAGTCATTCTGAAGGCGTCTTAATATGTGGAGGAGAGTTGAACATACATCTACAACCAAAACTAGGTTTATCAAATCATGCACACACCACTAAAGCAATTAACAAGTTCAATGAATTAATGAAAAACTTAAGCTTAATAGATATACAGAGAAAAAATATCCCCTAATGCACGGTGGTATGCACCAGAAACCTTTAGGTCACCGTTTTTAATTAATATAGGTCCAGGATCAGGGACTTATTGGTACAGTAGATTTAAGTGACCATGCCCCCCAAATACATTACCATCAACTCAGAGAACTGCCAAAGAAATACAATATGGAGATTTAATTTGAACCTTCTGAATGAGCTTTATATTTAAAAAGCAAATGAGTAATGAAATTAAAATGCACATAGAAGAATAAAGTAATATATAGACATGGGATGGATAAAAAGAAGCTTTTCACTAAAGTTACTCTGAGAACAGCTTGAAATTCACAAAATTATAGTATAAAAAAACGTGAAAAGCCAACAGGCAGATCTTACAGTGCATACAGTATGAGACTTTCATAAAAAATACCACAAAAAGCTAAATGGAAACGTGATCTCTAAATCATTCGACAAACAACTATATTCCAGAAAAATGGTGATAATAAGATTAATGGACACGAAACCAATTGTTCTCATACAGGACTGCAGTTGTTGATGAATTTATTGTAAACTTTAACAGATCAGTTTCAAAGCAATTTTCTCATGTAGAAATCTCAAGACTATCAACTATCATCAAAAATATTGTGTTGAATCAAAAAAATCTAAAGCAAAGTCTGATTTTTATTGAATGTGAATGATGGAAACTGATTACGTCAGTTTCAAATTATTTCAGAGAAATACAAGTTTCTTCTTTTTTCTTGGAAGTTTACCAACAAATTCATCCATGATGGTTTCTATAGAAGGAAAGGGATTCTCAGACGCAGCTCCGGATTTGATCTCGTCTTGTCTCCTTTGGGTGTGCTGCATTTATCGTCTGCTTTTTCCTTATCACAGACCGTGGCCAACACAGCGGCTTACGGTAAGACGGAATAAAACTGCCGTGGTGAAAAGTCCAGTTAGACAGAATGAGTTTTCAATTCCTTTCAGAGTTGATGAATAAACCTTTTTTTTTTTTTTTAAACTTGTGCAAAAACATGTATGTCTGGTGTGGTTCTGCTGCCTTTAACGCTCTGAGAAGCAGTTTATAAAACCTAGCTGGTGATGCCATGAAAACAAAACTTCATTCAAACATTCTGAACCCAACCAGGCTGCCTCACACTTTACAGTAAGGACTCTTAAAACGGGTCACGGGGACAGCGGCACATCTTTCCCTCGTGGTAACCTCCATTAAGGCAGCTGCATGTGGAGAGAGTTGTTTGTGTGAAGCAGAGAAAAGGTGGGAAGTAAAAATAACCTGAAAAAGCCAACAAGAATAAAAAGTGTAAAAAGGTTCCGACCTGTTGTGGGACTGGCAGACATGTTGATTCCAATCTTCTGGATGGTGTTGACTTCATATATTCCCAGTCCTCTGGCGAATTTGTCTACGTATGAGTTCTTCTGACTGGGTTAGTGTGTCCTGCTGATAAAACTGACATAGGCATGTTTATCTGTGAACTCAACAAGTCAATGATTGATCTGGTTATTAAAACAGTCAACCTTTACTGGTTAGCTATTATCTCTCAGGAAAGACTGGCGAGGGATAAACAGTTTGATACCGTGTCCACTTTGATTCCATGTATAATTTGGTAATGCCACACTGGTCAATGAAAACGGGAATACAAAACAATGTTCATAGTTTGGCATATTATTCAAAGTGCTTAAATGTCATATCGAGCTGCATAATAATGTAATCCCTCATATAAAGACAAATAAAAGATACAAAACTACCATTGCAAGCAATTCGATCAATTTCAGCCTTAAATAAACAATTTCTGGTTACTTCCTGCCCACTTCCAGATTAAGCCCCGCCCCCTCCGAGTACGGATACAGATAGTTTAGTTGCAGCAACAAGTCTTGTGATAATGCACTTCCTTATTTGATACCATTTTCTCTGTAACTACTTGCTCTCTATCTTTGAACTTTTTTATGGACATTCACACATCTAATATCAATTTGTCAGTGTGAATGGAAAAACAGGGTCTAGATTAAAAAAGCGTTATTTGTATACGCCACAATTTTTCAGAAAGCTCCTCGGTGGCAAGGCGCCGGCAGGGGGATGAGATCCGTCCTGAGATGCTGAAGGCGCTGGACATTTCTGAGCTGTCTTGGCTGACAATGTCTTCAATGTCACATGGGGGTCGGGAACAGTGCCCATGGACTGGCAGACCGGGGTGGTGGTTCCCACTTTCAAAAAGGGGGACCGGAGAGTTGCTCCAACTATCGGGGTATCACACTACTCAGCCTCCCGGGCAAAGATTATATCAGAGTGCCGGAAAGGACTCCGACCGCTTGTCGAACCTCAGATTCAAGAGGAGAAGTGCGGATTCCGTCCTCGTCGTGGAACGGTGGACCAGATCTTTACCCTCACAGGACTACTGGAGTTTAACCATCCAGTCTACATGTGCTTTGTAGAGCTGGAGAAAGCCATCGACCGGGTCCCTCTGGAGTTTTTGTGGGGGGTCCTGCAGGAGTTCGGGGTTCTGGGGTTGTTGCAACGGGCCAGCCGGTCTCTGTACAACCGCAGTAGGAGCTGTGTTCGTATTCTCTGCAAAAAGTCAGACATGCTCCCGGTGGGCGTGGCCTGCGGTGGGCGTGGCCTCCGCCAGGGCTGTCCTCTGTCACCAGTCCGGTTTGTGACCTAACAATGGTGCTCGGCTTGAAACCGGTGGATTGGTCCTTCCAGGTGGGGACGGAGTTCCTGCCTCAGGCGAAGGAGTTTAAGTATCTAAAGGGGAGGATGGAGGGTGGAGCGGGAGATGGAGGAAGGAGGATGGAGGATGGAGGATGGAGGATGGAGGAAAGAGGATAGAGGATGGAGGAAGGAGGGTGGAGGATGGAGGATGGAGAGTGGAGGAAGGAGGGTGGAGGATGGAGGATGAAGGAAGGAGGATGGAGGGTGGAGGAAGGAGGGTGGAGTGGGAGATGGAGGAAGGAGGATGGAGGGTGGAGGATGAAGGAAGGAGGGTGGAGCGGGAGATGGAGGAAGGAGGATGGAGGATGGAGGATGGAGGATGGAGGAAAGAGGATAGAGGATGGAGGAAGGAGGGTGGAGGATGGAGGATGGAGAGTGGAGGAAGGAGGGTGGAGGATGGAGGATGAAGGAAGGAGGATGGAGGGTGGAGGAAGGAGGGTGGAAGGGGAGATGGACAGGCGGATCGGAGGAGTTCACGGACCACAACGGGTGATGTGTGTTGATTGGTGAACTCTTTTGTCCACCACAGGATGGACAGGAGACACTGGACAGGAAATGATGAGACAACAGGGAGGCTGTAGCTCAGACAGTAGAGTGGGTTGCACACTAATCGGAAGGTTGGTGGTTCAATCCCAGCTCCTCCTGTCCACATGCCTAAGTGTCCTAGAGCAAGACACTGAACCCTCAAACAACATAAGTTGCTCCTGATGGTGAACCATCGGTGTGTTGAAAGTCTCTTTGCGTCAGCTAAATGAAACGTAACGACATCTCTCCAGCAGCTGAACTGTTCAGGGCGTGTCGCTGTCTTCCTCCTCCATGTCTGCACAATCTGAAGTGAGGCCTCCGTAGGAAGGGGGACGTGTCCGGTAGCGCCCCGTCCTCCACCTCCACACTGCAGGGTTATATCTCACAGGTGAGCCAGTTTCATAACGCAAAGTCATGTCTCACTGTTTTAAATGTTTCCTCCTCATCCTCATCGCCCGTTTGAGGAATATGCACTTACTCATACATCTGTCCTTGTGTGTATAAACAGGTGTGATGCTCCTATGAGTGTAACAAACTGGAAAATGACCCAACTTGCTTTTCTGTACTTGACTTGTCTTCATTTTATACAGCTGGTAACCAACCAGGTGTCGGAGGTCCGTTTTCTACTGCGTTGCCGGCATCCAATCTAGAACAAGTTCCACACATTTTAATAGAAAAAATAAGTGCCAAAAAAAGCTAGTCCATTATGTCAAACACAAATACAGTTTAAAATGACAGAAAAAGTCTTTTTCATAAGTCCTTGTAAACAGATTCTGGATGTAGAAACGTTGCATTCAGCACCAATCGTTTTATTCCTCCCTCTTCATTTTTTGCAGCATGTTGGAGTCTACAGTCATTAAACGTTTTTATTATCACACAATGACTGATTCTCAAAGGCATCGAGGGAGAATCAGCTTCACACCAGCACGTCCTGGTGAAAGACATAAAGGTGTGTTGTTGGCTGAATGCGCACGCATGCACACACACACACTTACACACACTTACACACACACACACAAACACACAGACTTACACACACACACTTACACACACACACACACAGAGCAGGTAATTCTGGCAACCATCCTCTTGCACACGATCCTTTACAGCTTCGTGTGGTTCATATTGAAAATACATCCTAATACAAACTAATATTGATATTGTGCCATGGATCGGCACATTTGGACATAAATAGGTGGCTGACTGATCATCTAAATGTTTGAAAAGGACTCTTCATTTTTGTCTGCAGAAGAAGCAGAACATCAACCTGCTGATAAACATTTAGCTCATGTCCCAGATTAGCTGCAGCAATCATTAAAAGAGATAAAAGAAATAAAAATAACAATTTAAAATGGTAGTTGTGTAAAATTCATTGTATTTTCTTTGAGTTCCCCGTTGCTTTTAAAAAAAAGTTGAAATCAACTGAACACGCCTGAAGTTTGTCATTTTCACAAGAACTTTTATTACATTAGGTCTTTTTACAACATAAACTTAATATTACAGCCGTCTTCCTCCTATAGTTCAGGAGGTCCTGCTAACTTCCAGCCCTCCGTCTTGCCAACTTTTGTGAAGAAGGCCAGTGTTCCCAGACCGAGGCATGCTGAGGTACCGGTCATAGCACTGTGGGCTGGACACACACACACACACACACACACACACACACACACACACACACACACACACACACACACACACACACACACACACACACACACACACACACACACACAGTTTCAGTGAGGCACAATTTGCAAAACAAAATGTAGTTTAGGTTTAGTCCATTTTTTAATGCTTTAATCTAAAAACTCTTACAGACTGCCCCTTTAACTATCTTTTGTTCATCAGTTATCCCTTTTAAAATCTAACTTTTTATTTTTAAGAAACAGCATAAAAAAGCGACCACAGAGCTGCAGACTCTAGAACAGTCAAAAAGGTGTTGATGGACAGTCTCCCTCCACAAGAAGGTTTTCCTGATTTTAATACACACGAGGCCTATTGCAGCTTTTTGATAATATAATACAAGAAAAAAAAAATCCTGTTTTGCTAAATACAAACATTTGAATTTCAATTATTTTATGAGATTTAATTGTTTCAACACTTATTTAAACAAAAATAAAAAAAAAAAACTAGTAAATTCAAATTTTCGTTAAGTAAATTTTACTCAAATTAACTGCATTAAATGTAGTTATTTTTATATATATACATATACATATATATATGTAACAAACAGTTACTGCATGGATCAAAAATTACAAAATATATCATGTATTTTTGATCACATCTAAATTTTGAGTCTTTGCACAAGCAAAAACACTTTTTAACTGACAGTTTTAGCTAACAGGCACTCCATCATTTTTTTTTTTCACAGACTTTTTAATTTTTTCACCCAATTACTGAAAATAAAATAAAGTGCTTGAGTCTTAAAACTTGATAGTCTTTTGAATTCACTTGAAACTATCAAACAAGTAAATTTCAAGTCCAGGCGATTTATTTATAGCGCTCAATATTCCAAATCACTAATTTGCCTCAAAGGGGGCTTTACAATCCGTACATACGACAAACACCTGTCTGTCCTCCCAGCGTCCATCTTTTTATTTCCTGTAACGGTACTTCCCTACAGAGCTGTGGCAGAAGAACGTTTTCTGGTGCTCTTCCAGGACTGATACTTACTTCTCGCTCCCAGGAAGATCCCGGAGGCGCAGCCTCCGATGAAATAGTTCAGAGGGTCGTCCGGGGCGTCACGAGCCTGAGCAGTGAGACACGTCGCCATGCCGAAGATCGCTCCCATCGTGGCTGGAGAAACACACAGAGACAATTTCACACCGTCATCACGAGCAATTAGTGGAATCCAAAGGTCGGTACTTCATCTTATTGAGACCAGAGGGTCGAGTTATACGACTGAAGCTTGGCCAGTGACACACTCATCAGTGTTATGACTCTGTACTTCTGTATTTGGATTTTAGAAATTAAACGAAGAAGATTGAAGTTTTCTACTTTAAACTTTAATTTCGTATAACGCCGAAGGATAGTATTAAAGATATATAGCCAACCAGCTGACTATTTGTTCTATATCTTCTATATATATTTTGTTATCAGTCTATGCTGTCCAAATCTTTAATAGAGACAATGCAGAGGTCAGCTGTGATTTTGTTGCTGCTTTGTTGTACATAGAAATAAGGTGAATGATTAGAAAGGGAACGTTCTGCTGGGTTTTTTTTATGCGGTATGTTGTAAAGCGCCACTTCGGGACACATTAGTTGTAAAATCTGTGAAGAAATGAGTCCCTATATTATACCGTAGGTGTTTCACCTGTGTCTATAACCTGCTTTTTGAACTCCAGTATATATTTACCCATGGTAACTGTTGCGTTGGTCGTCCTCTGTAGCGCTGCCAACGCAGAGTCCGGCTGGAAAGCCACAATGTGATAGGCTGAACCAACCAGGCCTGAAAAACACAGACGACCACACATAAATATATTGGACAACCTCACAGCAAAAACCTAAGAAGGTCACGAGTATCACTTCGGGCTGACTGTGGAATCACAATTTGAGTCTGGAGGACTAAGCAAGCGGAATATTTCTACATCCATCCATCTATATCTATACATCGAAATAGTGTGTTAAGTATAGACAGGATGAAGAACAATCATCAGTCACTACACAGTCTACAGCAGGGGTCTTCAACCTGAAAGAAAGTGTCCCAGAGCTACTCATGTTTAGTAACACACATTCACAAGCCACTCTACCAGCTCAGCGGCTGCTTTTACCATAATTACACGACTTTACATGTGTATCTATCTTTCAGGTCCTTCGTTGTCTTTACCATAATTACACGACTTTACATGTGTATCTATCTTTCAGGTCCTTCGTTGTCTTTACCATAATTACACTACTTTACATGTGTACATCTTCCAGGACCTTCGCTGTCAAATCTGTGAAACACCACCAGTTCAGCGGGTGGTGTTTCCTCCTTTTGTTCCTGCTACAACAGGAGCTAAAACTGGTGTTGGATCAGACAGACACATTCAGTCTGATCCAACACCACCCTGTGGGGACAGAGACATTAACCGCCCTGTGGGGACAGAGACATTAACCGCCCTGTGGGGACAGAGACATTAACCGCCCTGTGGGGACAGAGACATTAACCGCCCTGTGGGGACAGAGACATTAACCGCCCTGTGGGGACAGAGACATCTCGACGTCTCACCAGTGATGTCTCGGGCAGCCCGCCGGATGACGTCAGTATTTGCCCCCACCGTTTGTTTTTGTCGAGCTGCCCGCCACAGCTCCGTATTAACAGAGAGCACGAATCACAGACACGTCGTGGATGTTGGTATTTACCTAGAACCGTGCCCAGTTTGGTGGTGATCCATGTTTTTTCCACGCAGTCGGTACCCTCTGGTACGTCCCAGTACCCCATTTCGGACTTAGCAAGGACACGAATTGAAATCTCGCGAGACACTTCTTTTCCTTCTTTTCCTGGCGGACCAGCCGGTAACTATCCTGGCGAGTGCACGGCGCCCCCTGCTGTATCGGAGTATGTAACCTCATAACTTTATGTAGAAGTTATATTCATGGAAATGAACCCGTTTTGCCTGAATATGTGAATAAAGCCATTTTAATCAGTGGTTGTTTGTCCGCTGCCTCTTAAAGTCTTTGAATAGTACCGGTCTCTGTGAAGTTACAAATCATTTATTCTACAAAAAACCCAAACAACCTGTCTTTCTTTTAATGATGTATAAGGTAGCATTGAGTCCTGTAAGTCCTCCTCTCAGCCTCCAATAAATAACTTCCTCTTTCCAACATTTGCTTCCATTAAGTTACACTCTAAAAGACTTTGGACTTTTATGATAGCCTCTACCCTTTGTGTCGTTATTCCAAGTTTCTTAATGAATTAGTTATTTTGCGTCTGATCTCCCAAAGTCAACTTCTAAATGTCCTTTTTTAATTTCATCCTTTTTATTGAAATGCATTTTTAGACAGTTTATCTGCAACTTCATTGTTCTCAACTCCAACATGTGCTCATATCCATCAGAAATGAACATCTATCCAGAGTTGCTGTGGATGTATCATCATATACGGTACTTCTCTGGTTTCCACAAGCAGCACATTAGCAGGTGCAGTTTTGACTGATCCCAAAATGAGTCTTAATGCTCCACATTATATCCTGTCCAGTAATTACGTTTGACCGTTCCATTAGTTTTATTATTTTATTATCTGCAAATATTCAAAACATGTAAATGAATTTCAACCAGACCAATAAAACTGTGGATATTTTATTTGTTCCGTCCACCCACAAATATGTTTTCTGCAACTTTTTTCCGTAGAAACAATCAGTTGAACATGCTGTTAAATGGACAAATGGAAGTTTAAAGTGAGTCTGGTTTTCAGGGATTCTCGCCTCAGACATGTTTTCCATTCGTGTATGAAGAAGTTATTTCTTCTTCCACAGGTGGCTGTATGTGTCTGCTTTGAAGTCGTCCTCATAGTGAACCGCTGTCTGTCTTTTGGTCTCTTTTACTTCCCTCTTTTTCTGTCGGGCTCGACGTTCCTCCTCAGACAGACTGAACAGATTCACCGGCATCTACCAAAACACGAGAAAACACAGATCCACTCACAGACATGAATTATGGACATAATCTGACATTAAAGGACGTGTACGTCTCATAATGTCAGTGAAGATAGTGAGAGAGTAACAACATGAAGTATAAATTCATTACTTATGGGGTGTTTAATGTCCACGAGCAGAGGAAGGTCTGTCAGGCGTGAGAAATGATGACGTCCACCAGGGTTGTGTTTTACCACTGATTTCCAAAGTTGATTGAATTGTCATTCAGAAGATTAAATTTGATTCAGGTTGGGATATTTATATACACACAGTATATATATATATATTATATTGCTAATTCTGCTTGGATATGAAACACAATCTTTAAATTGTACCAGGATCTCTCTAACATTATCCCAAAATATGAATGTTTACATTAAGAATAAACCCAAAGCCGTTATATTAATGAATCATTCATCACCAACAACGAGTGCCGATCCCATGCATTAACCGTATAGACATATCTTCCTGAATGTGCCATGAATAACACTTTATATTCTGATCATGTTCACTGGAAGAAGTATCCGCCGACACCGATCACAGAGTCTATTTGAAACTTTTTATTTATCGTTATTTATTCATTCAACAACCCTTCAACAATGTGCATTATGTATTAAAATGAAGAATTATTCAAATGAAGAATGATAAAGTGTCCTTCAATGACATGTTTATTTCCCTCTCAGAGACAGAACTGGAACCTGATTACTGGGATGTGGTTGTTCAGAGAGACGGTGGGTCGCAACGCAAACAATTTATATTTTGACTTGATTTTTGAATGCAGTGCAAGAAATCTGAACTCAAATCTGGTTTTTGTTTTGTTTTTTGGGCATAATCAAGACACTAAAATCCCACCGAACTTCAGCGCCGCTTTGGAACTGAGTGGAATCTAATTTTGATCGTAGTCAGGCGATTTTAATCTGAAAATCGATTTTTTAAACCGAGCCCTCATGTCGTTGATATCATTGCAACTGTGTTTTGGAGAATTTAGATGAACATGATTATAAACACACGTAAGTAAACTTTTATTACATTTTTTATCAGGTGTGGAGTTCAGCACGGTTCAGTATCCATAACTAACCTACTAGTCAGCAAATAATTGACGAATCAGCAAAGAAAACAACGCAACATTAAATGGTCTGGACTTGTACAGTTTTATCACCTTTTGGTCTCAAAGCGCTTTAACATGGTATTTCCATTCACCCACTAATGAGACAGATCACCATGCAAGGTGCTGCCATCAGGAGAACATTCACATACTGATGGTTCACCATCGGGAGCAACTGAGGGTTCAGTGTCTTGCTCAAGGGCACTTAGGCATGTGGACAGGAGGAGCTGGGGATTGAACCACCAACCTTCTGATTAGTGTTCAACCCACTCTACTGTCTGAGCTACAGCCTCCCCTGTGACTGCTAGAGACTGAAAAATCATGATGTGGATGTTTTACAGAAAAACCCTGCTGGTCAGAAACTAAGGCAGCATGAGACATTTTAAATGACATTTTTCACAAATTATTGGTTATTAAAAAAGCAACTCAGAGCACAAAGTAGGGGAGACCAGGGACAGTTGTAACACTGTTTTTTTTTTTTAGCATTTTCCCAATAAATCTAAAAACATTTACACTGGATCAGCCAGTTTACTATGTTACAAGCTTTAACGTGTCAGCTGCTTAAACAAGGTATTTAAGGGGTTTTATGAACTATGTACAGCTTGCAAAATCATTTTAAGTTCTAACCTTCCCAAACTGTTGTAACACGACTAAAATAGACATAATTAATCAATCTAATATTGAAAAATGAAAGACATCATCTATCATCTACGTTATAGTGACCGTTTGATAAAATCAAACATCACTAGGCTGATTATTTATGACCAAATACCTTGATATCAATGTTGCAACGATACTGTAGGGATAAAAAAAAAAAAAAACATTGACATGATGAGCTCACGTGTGTTTCTACTGACTACTGTTTATTATTCATTTAGAAGGTAGTTCAGTGTGTGTGTGTGTGTGTGAGTGTGTGTGTGTGTGTGTGTGTGTGTGTGTGTGTGTGTGTGTGTGTGTGTGTGTGTGTGTGTGTGTGTGTGTGTGTGTGTGTGTGTGTGTGTGTGTGTGTGTGTGTGTGTGTGTGTGTGTGTGTGTGTGTGTTTTTGTGTGTGTGTGTGTGTGTGTGTTTGTGTGTGTGTGTGTGTGTGTGTGTGTGTGTGTGTGTGTGTGTGTGTGTGTGTATGTGTGTGTGTGTGTGTGTGTGTGTGTGTGTGTGTGTGTGTGTGTGTGTGTGTGTGTGTGTGTGTGTGTGTGTGTGTGTGTGTGTGTGTGTGTGTGTGTGTGTGTGTGTGTGTGTGTGTGTGTGTGTGTGTGTGTGTGTGTGTGTGTGTGTGTGTGTGTGTGTGTATGTGTGTGTGTGTGTGTGTGTGTGTGTGTGTGTGTGTGTGTGTGTGTGTGTGTGTGTGTGTGTGTGTGTAGGCCTTCAGGTGTTTCATATTAAACTGAGATGTATCAGCAGCCATGTTTCTAATAATGTTCGTTTGGGTTTTATAGACATGTGATCTCAGGACTATATCCAAAACAGTATACGAGTTACATTTTTACCTCAAAAATTACTTTTACATGTGGCTCGTTTTTGTTTTGTAAGGAAGAAGACCGTGGATCCGAGCACGTGCGAACTCAGTGAGGTGTTCTCTGATGATGTACTGACCGTGAGGATCCGTCTGGGCTCTTTGTATCTGATGCTGATGGTGGACCCGTCCGGACGGACCAGGACGACGGGGAACAGCCGTTCATACTTCTGCCGCCCGCAGCGGACCAGAGACGTCCTGTTGGAGCCGAACCGAGCGGGTCCGGTGTGAAACAGCGAAACCTCTCCGAGCACCGGTCCGATACACCTGCCGGTCCAAACAGGTCCGATACACCTGCCGGTCCAAACAGGTCCGATACACCTGCCGGTCCAAACAGGTCCGATACACCTGCCGGTCCAAACACACCGACACCCGCATCAAATATACTGCATTAGTGGAATTCCTCCTGTTTCTTTTCATTAGATTTTTTTATTTGAATTTATTTTGCACAAATTAAAAACACACAACATAAAAAAATAAAAATAATAATAATTCAGTGCTCAATGTTAAAAGTTTACAGTTATACAAAATACAAAGTTTACATGCAGAAATAATATTTCTACATAAAAATGGAAATATGGAAACAAATCCCAGCAAAATATAGGCTATAACAACCACAACAAAAACAATAAAGTCATTATAAAAGTAAAACGATATGAGTATGGTGATGGATGAGTGTGACATCTTTCTTTAAACACCTTTTCACGCATTTAATAGAGGAGCAGCTGTTTTCTGTGTTAGTTTAACGTTACAGCGCGTTGTAGTTATAAAAGCAGCCAACCTCCGCCATGTGATGACGGCCTCGAGTTAACCCTCCTCACTTAATATCACTGGAGTTAACCGTCCTCACTTAGTATCACTGGAGTTAACCCTCCTCACTTAATATCACTGGAGTTAACCCTCCTCACTTAATATCACTGGAGTTAACCCTCCTCACTTAATATCACTGGAGTTAACCCTCCTCACTTAGTATCACTGGAGTTAACCCTCCTCACTTAATATCACTGGAGTTAACCCTCCTCACTTAATATCACTGGAGTTAACCCTCCTCACTTAGTATCACTGGAGTTAACCCTCCTCACTTAATATCACTGGAGTTAACCCTCCTCACTTAGTATCACTGGAGTTAACCCTCCTCACTTAATATCACTGGAGTTAACCCTCCTCACTTAATATCACTGGAGTTAACCGTCCTCACTTAGTATCACTGGAGTTAACCCTCCTCACTTAATATCACTGGAGTTAACCTCACTTAATATCCTCACTTAATATCACTGGAGTTAACCGTCCTCACTTAATATCACTGGAGTTAACCCTCCTCACTTAATATCACTGGAGTTAACCGTCCTCACTTAATATCACTGGAGTTAACCCTCCTCACTTAATATCACTGGAGTTAACCCTCCTCACTTAATATCACTGGAGTTAACCCTCCTCACTTAATATCACTGGAGTTAACCCTCCTCACTTAATATCACTGGAGTTAACCCTCCTCACTTAATATCACTGGAGTTAACCGTCCTCACTTAATATCACTGGAGTTAACCGTCCTCACTTAATATCACTGGAGTTAACCCTCCTCACTTAATATCACTGGAGTTAACCGTCCTCACTTAATATCACTGGAGTTAACCCTCCTCACTTAATATCACTGGAGTTAACCCCTCCTCACTTAATATCACTGGAGTTAACCCTCCTCACTTAATATCACTGGAGTTAACCCTCCTCACTTAATATCACTGGAGTTAACCGTCCTCACTTAATATCACTGGAGTTAACCCTCCTCACTTAATATCACTGGAGTTAACCCTCCTCACTTAATATCACTGGAGTTAACCCTCCTCACTTAATATCACTGGAGTTAACCCTCCTCACTTAGTATCACTGGAGTTAACCCTCCTCACTTAGTATCACTGGAGTTAACCGTCCTCACTTAATATCACTGGAGTTAACCCTCCTCACTTAATATCACTGGAGTTAACCGTCCTCACTTAATATCACTGGAGTTAACCCTCCTCACTTAATATCACTGGAGTTAACCCTCCTCACTTAGTATCACTGGAGTTAACCCTCCTCACTTAGTATCACTGGAGCTAACCAGTTAACTGGAGTTAACCCTCCTCACTTAATATCACTGGAGTTAACCAGTTAACTGGAGTTAACCGTCCTCACTTAATATCACTGGAGTTAACCCTCCTCACTTAGTATCACTGGAGTTAACCCTCCTCACGGAAACAAGGCCAACATGTCTGCGGGTCTCACCGTGATAACAGTCCGTGTGGAGCACATAGCTTCTGTAAAAACACCTTGTTAGCCATCGGAAGTGCTGTTAAACAACACTCCACCGTTTATCCTCAAGTTCTTCCTCCTCCTCCTCTTCCACCTTCTTCTTCTTCTTCTGAGAGCCTTAAATCCAGCTGGTTTTTGTCCTACTGCCACAATTATTATTACGGACTTTGACAGGAAAGACTTGTCGAAAAGGTCAAACGCGGGAGTTCCCAACGCAAAGCTCCGACAGAAACAGTATTAAGGCGAGACTCGTTCCGACCCTGCTGCCTGCTGTCTATCAGTGAGGTCGGCGGTGCTCAACGCCTGCCACCAGAGGGCAGTGTTGTCACGTGATAGAAAGGCTGGTGGTGGGCGGAAGCTTTCTTCGAGGGGATCCAGGCCCACGTGGCTCCGTTTTTTCTCCTCCCAACCCGAAACTCCCAAACCTGACTTGCGTTCAGAAAGCTGCCTCACAAAGCATCGTGAGCTCGACCCTCAGGGGGCACCACCAAATGTGAACACGTTTATATCAATATCGGCTCCACGGATTCGCAGGAAATTCGGTTATGCACGATCATGACTCAGTCGACCTATAAAGGTTTGTAATGACGGGTTCAAGTCTGCGTGGTTTCTCACAAAACAAATCTACACTTCACTTTCTAAACTTAAAACAAGTAGATCTCCGGTACTTCCTCTTTGAAACACGGTCACTGACCTGTGGTCAGTTCTGAAGTCAGACTCGGCCGCTCTCTGGACTTTCAGTTTCACATGTCTTCAGTCCAAACAGAAGAAACAGTTCATTTCTTACTCTATTCTGTCATGTATGTACACGACTTTTCAAACCACCAAATGTCAAACTTCACTTACATATTTGACAATATATCAAATATCAGAATGATGTGCCATTTTTTTCTGAGCTTTATGATCAACTTTTTTTTATTTTTTTTATTTTTTTTTAACCGTAGTAAGCGTTTTAAGTGTGAATACAATTAATTGGTGCATGTGTGTGCGTGTGCAAGTATTTCAAAGAAAGCATAATCAAACAGTTAAATAATAATAATAAAGCTCACTGCTTCAGCGGATATTCTACAACCTCTTTTATCAACCTCTTTTATGATAATTATACGTACAATAACAAAACTGGCTGCCATCCAATACAAACGCTCAGTCGTTAGAGCACAAAGAAACACGCCTATAACTCCAAGGGAAAAAAAGTCAGTTATATTTTACATTATGGAGACAATAACAAGCATTTCTTTTCAGATAACAAAGTACAGAAGGGAAACATCATGTTTTATACTCAAACTCATTTTTATTGGTCAGTTTTACATCATTTGATGGTCCAACAGTTAAGCAGATATTACACATTAATGCCACGAGGGACAAAGAACATCTACTGTCCTGAAAAAGAACAATAATTAGTCAAACACAAATACCACACTCACACACGTACTCACACCGGGTCCTGACCTCTACAATACCAAAGTGACCGTACTCAGCATTCGCCTTTTTACATTTTTTTTTTTTTTTTTTTTTAAGTAAAAACAGTGATAGTTTCATGAATAGCGGTAACATGACCAGCAGATCAGATCATCTTCACCACACCGACTCCCACATGCAGGTGCAGACAGGAAAGTATGTCCACAAATTCCAACACCATTTCTCCGGCTTCTCGTTTCACCAGTTGGACTTGTGTTTGGTAACGATAAGATAACGTTTCTTTAGATGTCAGTTTGCAATAAGTGCAAAGAAAAACCTATAATTCAAATGTTGTATGGTAAAATGACATAAATTAGGTAGATATTAAAGGGTGAATATGCAATGTTGTTGTAAACCAAAGGCTTTACCTACCACCCAGAATTCAAAAGACAAAAGAAGAACCTGCTGTCATTCGACACCAAGTAACACCACACAACAGGTCTAATGGATCTATGATATATCCGGACGACGGTAACGGAGCCCCTCACCGATCCCGGACATTGCACTTGTTGTGCCTCGGCCTACTCTCAACCCTGAACACATGGTCTTCTCCACTGCTTTACTCTCTGTTGAAGATGAATTGAATCCCTCTCTAATCTCTTGGTTAAAACTCAAATTTGCCCATTTCCAAAGTGAGATCTCCGCCCTCACTTTGTTGAACTTGAACTGCTAGTGGCCCCTTTTGACTGCAGTGGACATGCAAACCCGTCCTGTGGCCATCTTGGATGCTTATAGTGCCACTGAAGGTGTGGCATCATTATCCAGAAGCCCTCACTAACTCTTCATTCCTCTACATGGTACAACACACAGTTATGTCTCCTGTCTGAGAAGAGTTAACCCTTTACCCCACCTAATGAGGCATTTCTGTTATCATGACCAATCTGTGATTTATCTCTGTACATCGACTCGTTAAATGAAGCTCTTCCTCGGGTATCTTCAGTCAGTGTCTTCTTTACTGAGATTTCTTCCTCTGTGCGACAGCTTTTTCATGATGCTTCTTCTTCTGCGCTCTCTTCATCTTGGTCATCCGGGGTGTCTTTATTTTCCTTTAAAGGTGACATCACAGTAGACTCCTCTGATCCTCCGTCATGCATGTTAACTGAGCACACCCACTGATTATCCACATGAGGGCTCGACCCCAGTACACCTTCTGTTTCTGTCTGTGCGGGTGACGCCTCCTCACCGTCTTCCTCTCCGTCTTCCTCACCGTCTTCCTCTCCGTCTTCCTCACCGTCTTCCTCTCCGTCTTCCTCTCCGTCTTCCTCTCCGTCACCTACACTCTCGTCTGAGAGGATGTCGTCGTTTACTGTAGAATCCGTGTGGACTGGATCTCGTATTTCTCCAGAGACAGAAGTTCTGTGATGTGCAGGAGACTCGTCATCCTCCACAACAGCTTCCTCTTTCACTCCGTCGTCTGAGATGGGCTGATCCACTAGAGAAATCACACTTGCAGCATCTTCTCTTTGAAGTCCTTCCTCTCCGTCATTTGACATGCTAAGGTGTTGTACAAGTGATGCTTCTTCCTCCGTAGTATGCTCCTCTTCCTCTCCAATATCTGCATCGTCATCTGCAATGAGCAGATTCCCCGACGGAGAACTAGTTTCTTCTTGGTCATCTGAGGAGCTTATATTTTGCTCTAATGCTGAGCCCATTTCCTCTACAACATCACAACTCTCTACAACTCTCTCCTCATCACCAGTGTTGTCATCTGAGATGAAACTGTACTCCAGTGGAGAACCAGTGCTCTCTGCATCTTGCGTGTCATTACTAAACTGTGGGTCACCGTGATCTCCTTCCTGCTCTGTTAAAAGTGTGCTCACAGGTTGCAATGATGTTTTCTTTTGAGCGTCATCATCATCATCATCATCATCATCATCATCATCATCATTATCTGTCTTTGCATGATCTTCTTCCGTTACACCTCCTTCACTATGATTCACAAGCAGGTCTGGCATTGCTTCCTGATCCAGTAGGGATCTCTCTTGGGACTCATTCACAGTGTCGGTCGAAACCTCATCTGAAGAAGTCACAAACTCTTCATCACCCGCAGCGCCGAGTCCTTCTTCAGAATCCATCACCTCACCGGTGACAGTAAACATCTCCACTGTGTTCTCTTCAGCCTGGACATTACAGGAAGCAGTGACTACCGCATGTGTCTCTAAGTCTGAGACAACCTCCTCCATTATTAGACCGATGTTTTCCTCCTGCTGCTTTTCAGTACCATCGTCTGGGACTTTGTTAAATTGAGGTTCCGACCCAACTTCAGAGCTTTTATCCTCCAGACTGTCCACTATGAGCGGAACAGGCTTTCCTTCTTCTGTCGAAGCAGCTGTTTCCTGCGTCTCCACACTTTCTTCTGTCCTGTTGTGTATTTGACCCTCTACATTGTCGAGGTTGTCTGAAGTAGAAGTGGGTTCTTCTTGAAGACATGTGGATTTCTCTTCTTTTTCTTCGTCAGTTTTAAGTGAATCGCTGACCTCTGACACAGGAAGGATAACTTCTGTGCACGAGACATGATTGTTCTGCTCTGCTGATTCTGGAGCCTGAGCTTCTTCTGCATTCTCTTGTGGGTCGATGGGTTCTGTTGTCACATCTTCAGGTTCTGTTGTTGGAATTTCAGAGATTTTATTCAATGCATCAGGCACAATTATGTCTTTTGTATCTCCTGGTTTCTCCACCAGTGTGTCACACTGCTCAGCTGATATCTGAAATACATCTGGCCCTGGTGAGGATTTCCCAACAACTTCCTCCAGATTTATAATGAAAGACTTTTCTGATGTTTGTATTGGACGCTCTTGGACATCCTCACTATCATCTAATGCAACGTTGGTCTCCTTTGTAAGACCCTCAGCATCTGGTGTGTAGGTGATCAGATCTTCTGAATGTTTTTCTTCAACTGGATCGCTGTTGTCCCCAAACAGATTTATAATATCCTTCTTCTTTGGTGAAGCTTGACTACAGGCTTCTGGAACACCATTTTCATTAGTTGTTGGATTGAATGGATGACTTCCTTGAAACTGGTTTATGCTCACCTGCCCAATTCCAACTGTTCCTATCCCAGCTTCCCAAGGTTCAGCCTGTATGTCTTTGGGCTGCATCGTCGCCACATGTCCCATCCCAATTACTGACTGCCCAAAACCGACTCCCAAAACAGTGACTTGCCCTAATCCCATGTGCCCTGGCACCTGCCCAATACATGTTTTCCCCAAATGTGTATTCACAGCTACAACACCCCCCAGCTTAGCAAAAGCGTGGCCACTGAGACTGCTGTTTTGGGCTGCCAAGTCTAAAACCCCCTGAGGGGGAGCAGCCCCTTTTTCCAGGTTAGCACCTCCTGGCAAAGTGCCCTGAGGTGAGCCTGGGTTCAACCCCTTTGCCTCATCAGGACCACTCTTAATCAACACATAATTACCATCAGGATTTGGCCCCATTATTTTCCAGCCCTCCACAGGGACTGAACCCTGGGAAATAAGTGGGCTACCAGGTAACAGCAGCATAGGCCTGACTGGACTGGCAGGGCTTGTGGGGCTTTGGGGGCTCTTACTATCCTGTACAACTATCCCAGGAGGAGAGCCTTGGCGTCCACCGATTACATGTCCTGAAGGACTTTGGGGTCCACCGATTACAAGTCCTGAAGCACCTTGGGGACCACTGACTAGGTACAGGCCCGGAAAATTGGCTCCATGGGACCCATCTGCCAGCAGAACCGTGTTCTGTAGCTGTGGCTGGACTGCATATTGAAGTGGTTGCAGGACAGGGCTTGTGGTGTAGTAAATTGGCTGCTGTTGTAGTAAAACTGTCTGAGCTGGATAGGGCAGAGTCGCAGAGTGACCAACGGTAGAGGAACGACTGATGTTAGTAACCTTGGAGCGAGGAAGTGTCACGGATGGTGGGGCAGTGCTGACAGTATTGACAGATGATTTGAATATGTTAGTAGATGACATTGATTTATGTACTTCTGTACTTTCTCTTGTCTTGATGTCAGTGCGCTTTGTCTCAACCATGCGCTCAAGTTTTGGCTTAAGAACCGGTTCAACCACATCAACTGCGGTTTTGTATGTCAGGGAGTGTTTGGGTTTCGGTGTAGGAGGGGAACATATATCAGCCAGAGTCTTGAACTTCAGTCCGAGGTCATCGAGGAACTGCAGGTCATTGTCCGACTCCAGAAGGCTGCAAGAGCCCACTGAGCCAGCTGGAGAGCCCTGGCCCTCATAGTCATATTCCAACAGACCGTCCTTGACCGGTAAGGCACACATGGCTTTCTGTTTGGGGCAACAAAAAAAAACCCACAATAAACAATGGTGTCAATAAGTTTTCGACAAATGTGTGAATGTGAAAGTCCTGTGGTAAAAAAAAAAAACAGCTGCATGCACAGCCAGCATATTACCTGTGAGTAGTAATCATTGAGGACAGTGTCAGGGAGTGCTATATCCTCAAATAGAGCTTCCGTGTGTTGGACACCAAATGTTTTACTGCTGAAAGCACTGCTGGTGCCATGGTTGAAGGACTCCCTTGAAAACCTGTAGGGATTGTCCATCTCCGTCAAATTGAATCCAAAGTCTTGAAACTTATATACGGATTCGTTGTTGATTGTTGTCAGATGAGTTTCCGTGTTTGTTGAATGCATATTTTTGAAGTTTGATGCTTTAGCTGACTGAACTTTTTTGTGGGTATCCAGCATAATCGGGGCACTTTGGAGTGGCACGACCTAAAACATAAAAGAAAAAACAGAATATTACCAATGAACACATGATATTATGTATGATTTTGACTTTGGGTGGGGTAGCAAAAAAACATTGGTCTGGCATTAGAATCCAAATTCCAAATCACCACCAGCCGCTTTAAAGGTTGAAGAATAGTTTTTAAGAAGAAAAGTTTGACTAATCACAGAGTAGATTTAACAAGCTTCACAACTACCTCTCTTGCCAAATTGTAGGTGTTTGTTATATTAGGTAGGTAGGTAGGTAGGTATATACTTTATTAATCCCCGAGGGGAAATTTTTTCAAATATTAGTCCAAAGTTGAAGCTCCCTGTTTGTCTTTATGTGGATCTGTGAGAGAAGATTATCTGACATCCCAGTGACACAAAGTACTGTCTTCAACCCTCCTCCCCTTTAACATCACAGCTTGGTTTCTACCACATATTGTATATAAAAGTGTTCGTA
The DNA here is from genome assembly GCF_029030835.1 of Brachyistius frenatus. Classification (NCBI taxonomy): domain Eukaryota; kingdom Metazoa; phylum Chordata; class Actinopteri; family Embiotocidae; genus Brachyistius; species Brachyistius frenatus. Next base: position 57,232 of record NW_027211054.1, read on the forward strand.
GCTTCCGGCTCTGAAAAATAAGACAGATGCAGAAGTGTCTTAAACTGCAATACCAGCGAGTGCCACTAGAGGTCAGCTCCAAAAAGCCTCCGGCTCCATAGACTCCCATTCAACTTCTCTCATCAAATCCAAAGTGAATAAAATGTGTCCATCAGTTCTCTCGGTGTTGTTAGCTAAAGTCACTCCTTCTTATTAGTTTTCTGGAGGTCCATCTGAAAATAATCCCTCATTCATTAGAAAAGAAGATTCAAGAAGACCTGTTTTGGGGGCGTGTCTGTTTGATTGACAGGCCTGTGGTGCAGTCAGGTTACAGCTATCGGTGGGCGGGACGTAGTATCGTCAGCTTTCCAATCAGATCAGTCAGATCAAACTCTGGCTCCTCCCCCAGCTCGTCCAAATATGGTCACTTCCTGCTCCAAACCGCTCCGAACTAGCTAAGATGGTGACGGACAGAATCTGAACTGGAGGCTTTATAACGTTCACAAACCAATGGGAAACGTCACTGCTGGTTGCTGCTTGGTTTATTTTCAATAATACTGGAATTATATCTGATTTTGAGTATTGGTAAAATAAGACACATTAATAAAAGTTTATAAAGGTATACTTTTCTTCTTAAAAACATGCAGACCCACCTTATCCTCGCCGATTCCCTCAGTGTGATACGATATGAGGTGCTCTTTGGTGTCAAATGGCAGATCACTGAACATGTCAGGAAAGACAGTGTCTGGTCCTCCACACTGACAAAACAGCAGGAGAAGTGGGATGACTGCATGGAGAAGAATAGAAGAAACAATTTAAGCAAAAATAAGGTGTAGATCTGAGTGGGGGTCTCCATGTTGTTGTGTCAGTAATGAAGTAACGCTATAGCCAAAGGTTTCTTTTTCATTTAAATACACTTAATGGCTTGCAAAAAACTAGCATTGCATGTAAACAGTGAGAACATATTTAGCATGTGTTTGTAAGACAAAGAAGTAAATATTATACACAATAGTATTTGTTGAAGTGCAACTCACACAGCAGTAAGCACATTGCGGTCAACAGCAGGCCGATAGCTGGTGCAGACAGCTCAGATGATGTCGTTACTAGTTTGGCTGTCCTTCTGCAGTCTTCTGCTCCCTCACAGGAACAAACATCCACAGTGAAAACCTCGTTGACCGGGCAGGACAGACCCTGAGCATCAGACACTTCAACCTGCAGCTTGTATGTGCCGGGCCACAGCATCTCGAGTGAATGGAGAGCAGCACTCGTCTCTGGAGACAACAAAGCATAGAGAGCTGTCAAACACACAGCACTTAGTTACTACTGACCCTAGTAAAGCTCGTAATAATAGTGATACCTATAACAACAGTGAGCAGATACAGGCACATCAAAAAGAGATTATAGTATTCATCTGGAACTTGTCTGTCAGATTTTACATGGAATAGTAGAAATGGTACAAAATGAAGGTCAAACTATTGCAGCACTCAATAAATACTGTTGTTCTTGAAATTATTGACATTAAAATCCAGAATATTTAAATTTTCAATTAGATTCAAGGATTGATCAGCATTGTACTTTGTGAAAAATGAATTTGTTGGTGTGATTTTAAAATTTGACACCCTGTTTGTAGTTTCATGTCACATATAGGTTACATGCTTAAGTTATTTTATACCGCTTCACTGAATAATTTCATATTGGCTGTTTATGTCTTCCTCACTCTCTATGGTAGGCAAGGCACGTTTATTTGTACAGCACATTTCAACAACAATTCAAAGTGCTTCACATAAAAGCAACAAAGCATGAGGCAAAAGAAAAGGACATTTAAAAACAGTTATTAAGACATTAAAATAAAAGAAATAAAGCAAGCTAAAAGTAGGATCTAAGTTACAGTATGCGTGTCCTTAAAAGATAATTGTCACAGCAATCACTAATGCAAAAGCAAAGACAATGAGTCCATTTAGTCTTCAGATCTAAAACGTGTTTTCTCACCGTTGATGACCTCAACATCCCAACTGCCTCGAGTCCCCTCAGGGACGATCCTGAATGTTAACGGAGCAGAGTTTGGATGCACATCTTCGTCAAAGCCAGTGACGTAAACAGTTTTTTTATCAGCACACGTGCTGGTTTGGCTGGCGGTCAGGGTGGGACAGTGGTCGTTGGAGTCTATTACTTGAATGGCGATCGTTCCCGTGGCGGTCTTCGACGGCATTTCTGAGGAGGAGAACAGCTCAGTTAGTTAAACGGCACACAGACGGGGAAGACACAGCACTGTAGACATCAACTCTGTGGTGGATAGCTGTTTCCTGCTGAAGGATTTCTGATGACTATTCCATACGTTAAATGCCGTTTTGTAACCATTTCAAAATGTTTTCTTCTCATAACTTCTTCGGAGGTCTGTTTAAACTGGCAGGGGATGTAAATTCGTTTTGCTCTGGGGCTCCTCACTCATTCTCCGGCTGAGATGCCTCCAGTCACAAAGTGGTTGGACAGGTTTTGTCACGATCGGTGTGCTTCATTTTATAAACCCCATTTATGAGCCGCTCGTTCAGCTCATTAACGTACATGTGGTGGGAAGAAGTTAAATGACGAACTGCAGTCGTTCGGTGGGGAAGGCAGAACTCTTCAAACAGAAACGTACCAAGAAAGCAGAACGGAAAGCTTTGTTGTGACCGTGGTTTTACCTTTAGTTATTGCCAGTATCTTGCCGATGTAGGTACCGTTCACCAAGAATGACGACTCTCTGTCTGGCGCCTTTTTGAGTCGAATCTCCGCTGTGTCTTCATCAATAGTAAACCAGTTGTCTGGATCGTAGGTTTTGGCATAGCTGGAGCACAACAGATACGTAAAGCAAAAAAAATAAATAAATAAATAATAAAAGTAACAATAAGAACTATTAAAGCAGGGGTGTCAAACATATGGCCCGCGGGCCGGATTTGGCCCGCCCGGGGGTCCAGCTCGGCCCGCCGGATGACTTTGCTAAGTGTGACAATTACAGAAAGACATAAATTGCATTTCTATGAGAATATAGAGGTTTATGACGTTTTGTAATTTTTTTTTTAATAGATCCAGTAATTGCTTCCAAAACAGCGTAAATGCGACGTCTGCTCCGGAGGCAGCAGCGCTCGTTGCCACAGGCAGCAGCGCTCACTGCTCGCTTTGTGACATCACAAAGCGAGGGAATCTGCAGAGGAGAGCCCAGGCAGATAAACAGTGGGCTGATGTCTGAGTTTTTGGTCTTTATGTTTCTAGTTTATTGTAGAAAGACCTTAAAATAGGGTTTATCATCCAAAAACCTTCACCAATGATTTAAACAGAGAGAAATATTGTCGTTATGAATGCGTTATTATGCTATGATTTTACTGGTCTGGCCCACTTGAGATCAAAGTGGGCAGTATGTGGCCCCTTCACTAAAATTAGTTTGACACCCCTGTATTAAAGAGTCTAATCAACAGTAGTGACTTGTTTAACAGAATAGTTCACCATGAGGATCAAAATGTAAATTCACTCCGTTGATGAGTGTAAGTCGTTAGGATGACTTTAATACATTTCACTTAAACAGGGAGACAACTAGTCAGTCTGTCTTAAATAAAGTCAAATAAATATTTCTAAAGCTCACTGACACATTAACCCGAACTCCTTCCATTTTTTTTTTTTTATTGGGAAGCAAATTTTCTCCTGGCTTGAGTTACACTTGTAAAAATCCTTTTATCTCACTGCTACCCCTTGTTCTAAGGGTCCCACATTTTCCACTTCCCTTTGTCAGGATTTTTGTTTGGTTTTCTGTCTCACCCCTGTGTCTATGCTTCTGGTGTTTCTGTTTGTGTGCTTGTGCTTGTGTGTGCATCATGGGGGCAGATAAGGACCGAACTAGAAAACACTAGGCACCGTATTCACAAAGATTCATCGGACTAAAAGTTCCTCAGAGTGACGAAATTCCAGGAAAATGTGACGTTTTCTCAGAATTTCCTCTTAAAGTTAAGAGTCAATCTTTGTAAAGATAAAAGTTATTCACAAAACATCTTAACCCTTCAGAGAGCTCCTAACGTGAAAAAGTGTTATGATCAGGGAGCAGGACTTTTAAGAGGATGAAGAATTTCTTAAGCAGAATAGAAAACAGCTGAACTACAGCGAGGTAAAAGAAATATTCTTCAGACGCGGAATGACGGAACATTAACGAAACTATGAATTATATCTGACAGAGATGATGTTTGTGGTCGATCTCAATAGAGACGCTCACTTCTCCCACTCAACACGATAACAGACATGAAAGTGATGGCAGGTGACTCTGAACTGTCGCAACCATCACCAACAAAAACAACCTCGTATTGGCACGCAGTTAATTTCAGTTCAAACTTTTGGAAGTCCAAACAGCACACAGAGAACAGTCTCTGAGCCAGATTCTGATGCTTTCATAGTATTTATAGTTCAAAGAACTGCTTTATAAACAACAAAGAAATAGAGGTCTGAATTTATTGAATATGGGACCTTTAATTATGAGGGACAATATGCTATTACTGCCGTGTCTACCATGCTGTTGGCATAGCTGTAGGGATGGGAGTTATATATCTCAGCAATGTTTTCCTATAAAATTGGATTAAAGCATTCGGGTTTCCGCAACTGCTCCTGTTGTGCGGGAACAGCAAGCAGCAGTGTGATGTACAGGGAGCAGGGAAAGCCGTAAGGTTGGTGAGTAAGTAAAGTAAGTGTCACTACTTGATCGTCATCAACACCTGAGTCATTTTTGAGAGTGCCGATCGAGGCGCATGTCAACTTCTTCATGCACCTGTAACTGCAACGGACGGCGCACATTAAAATGTGTCGAGTGAGTCACAGGCGGCCAAACACGGTGGCGTTGGGTTGGGGGAAAAAAAATTGCCCTTGCGCCACAGTTCAGGTAGTTTTGCAGCAAATGTTTTCCCTCGGACGCCTCTGAAAGTCACAGTAGAAATCTGTGTTGATAGTCTGATACCGGGGGGACGAGTTCACGCAGCACAACCCAGAAATGTCCAGGAAACCAACTCGATGCGGTTTCTGACCCAGTGCGCCTCTTTCCATCTCTCACAATGACGTTCTGCCCGTCCTGAAACGTAGATTTCTCCTCAGAACACCTCGGACAGCTCATCGCTTCATGGCCGTAGGCTTTCTGAAGCTTTTCGAGGGTCTCTTTTACTGATTCCCTGAGTTTGACACAGAATTTGAAGTGCCTCCCCTGGTCCTGTCCAGGGTGAAATTGTTGTGTGCCCGCCGGGACCAGCGCACACATAAATGTGTGTAACTTGGGTGGTAATGATGATCAAGTGATGAATTATTGAATACTTACTCAGGAAGGTTATAGCTTCCTCCTGCTTAGTGCACGTCACAGTCCTACTCACCGTTTACATGTAACAGGAGCAGTTTCTGAATTTTTTTGGTGGTCCTTTCATATGGCTAAACATTGTGTATTTGGTTATAGAGTGGAATGTCTCATAAACCATTGGGTCAGTGTCACAACCTGAACATGTCAGTGTTGTACAGTACTTTGGTTCATGACAACATTCCCGCCAATCTACAAAACTGTTGGTGTTCTCATCATCCTCAGCTTTACATTGTGCTTAATAGCAATTAGCAAATGTTAGCACAGAGCCAAGATACTAAACCTGGTACAAGTTACAAACATGTTCAAGGTCATGGGTTAAGTCCTGTCTCACATAGCTGCTAGCTTGGCTGTAGACAAATGCAACTTGACTAACCTGACATTTTCAGCTGGTTTTCCGGAATCTGGATCGATAGCACCGAACACAGTGATCACGCCATTTTCAGAGGCTTCATTGGGGTCCTCAGAAACTGGAACATTCTTGGTGGGGGGTAAGAATGCTGGACCCTCTGGTACATTATTCACTGAAATCTTAATAGGATAACTAGGCCTCCCCGTTTTTTTGGGCTTCGGCTTTTTCCCTGGTCCGAGTTTGATGCCTGGTTGAAGTCCAATGTCCACTCCAGGGCCAACACCAGGCTTAAGCCCAATTCCAGGGCCAAGCCCTCCTGCAGCTTTTAGTCCTGCATCCAGGTCAGCATCTAAATCTACATCCAACCCCAAGTTGACTCCCAGGTGTACTCCTGCACCTACACCAGCTCCGACTCCAGCTCCGGCACCAGCTCCGGTGGCTAAAGAGCCACTCTCTCCAACATCAACGTCCACGTCCATGACAATAGCGCCACCCGTCACAAAAGGAGCTTCATTCCAAATCTGAAAGCTGAGCTCAAGATTCTGGATTGATTCAAAATCCACAGGCTGTTTGGTCCGAGTTGGAAGATGAATTAGGTTGAGAGAGAAGAAAGCAAGAAAAAAGAAGCAGGGAAAGAGCAGTTTCAATGATTAAAATAAAGACAAATTCAAATGAGAAAATATTTGAAGCCACGTCACACGTAGCTGAATACCTTGATCAACTTCAGGATGCCCTCATTGGTCTTTTCATCAGTCTCAATGGAAAAGAGTTCGTCCTCATTTCCTTTTTCGATTTTAAAGACAGTCAGCCAGTTATCAGTGTGTTCAAGGTCTTTATCATGAGCTTTGATTTTCATCACGATGACATCATGAACATTTTCATCCACTGAGCCGGCATACTGCAAACAGCAAAATTTAAACATGCAGCCTGGAGTGAAAAACTGTTTCTGTGGTAAAACCGTGTAGTTTTACAGTCAGTTCTGTCATTTTCTGTGTACAAAACTTATGAATACAGTAAACAGATGCCAGTGGCTGTCTATGGCACCAGATGAAAACGTCACGTGAGAAACAGTCATTGACCAGAATTCACAGGAATTCAGATTGAGAAGCAACTGAAAGCCAAGGCTACTAAACAGATTCAAGTTTTATGTTACGTACTCCATCCTGTTCCCAAAGATCAACAATAAACTTTCATTCTCAGATATTTGAAGCAGCTCCACTAAACTGTGGAGATTTTGCTCTTTACATCCCGATCATATAGGATGTTGTCCTGACACTAACTCCTGAACTCCTCAGACCCTCAGTTATCAAACAGTGCAACCATCCCCCTGACAGTTTGCTATTTCTAACCTAAACATTTTCTTATTTTCATGACTAGAGTGCACAGATATGAGGAGAGGGACGAACAAATTAGAAGGTCATTCAAATAATAAATCAGTCTAAATATACTGTGAACTATATAATATAACAAACTAAACATTCAATAATAAATGAGAACCAAACGAATTTAATAAAAGACCAAAACAATCCGAATTAATCTATAGAAGAATGATTCTTACAGTAACTATTATCCATAGATGAACATATCTATATTTTTATGTAGCAGACAATGTTTTTTTTGGATGATTCAAACCGGATCTTTTAGTGCAGCCAATGACAACACAAACCATGTTGAAAAACATTATGAATAGCGATAAAATATGGTTTTGGCTGTTTTCTTTCTATATGATTTGAGATAAACAACCAATAACAATAACAAGTTCTCTGTTAAACCGGTCGATATTTTTTTGTCTCTTCTCTACTGGGTCCATACAATCCAAATTCACAATTATCAGTTACAAAAAAAAAGAAAAAAACTTTTAACTAATAGCAAGACAAGAATGTCTAAATTATATTCTACCAACCCGCAGAACGAGTGAGAGTTGGTGTTGCACTGAAATCTGTCCCCCTTCAGATTCCAAACCAACCCAATCAACACTGCCAGCCACATGACCTGATGGGTCACAGATTTCAGTGTAAGGTTCAACAGACTGCCTGGCGCTACGGTGACTCTCTATCGCCCCTGAATGTGCACAGTGGTATTACAAGATGGGATTTAATTCTTACAAATTACACTTTCTAAGAATTTTTTTTTCCTGCTTTTGACCGTTACTTAAAACTGCTTCTAAAACTGCATTGGTGAACTTGATGCCAGCAAAATAAACAGGTTTAGCCCAGTTTTCAACCTGATGTTCTTGAGTTAAAAAACAGAAGGATAAAAGATGAAGTTTGAATACCAGAAGAAGAGTTCAGGCTTGGGTCTCATAATTTTCTATCCACATGTGGCATTTGGGTCAATTAGCTCCAGACATAGCAGCTGTTTCAATTGTTATTCCCTCTCTCGTTTTCTGATGTACTGCATGTTCCTGAACTGTGACCGCTGTGTGTGGACAAATTCTTTACCTCAGATTTTTCCAGAGTGGGATGGTTGTCATTAATGTCCAGGACCTTAATCTCCACAGTTCCTGTTCCTGACAGCCCGTCAGGTGCTCCTCCCATATCAGTTCCTTTGATAACCAGTTGGTAGAAATCATGAGTCTGTCAGTAGAAAACAGGAAACCAAAGCATGAATTACACCCACATTTTTAACGTTAACAGACAAACTATGATAATTCTGTAAATGTGGTGACATAAACTCATTAAATTAGGTGTTAATCCCATTTAACAGTGTGTTCTTCCTCAGGTGAAAATATAGCTCAGGGTAGCGAAGTGCTGCTGTAAAACCTTAAATACTTTGATTTTCAATTTCAATTTAACAATTTTTCAATTTTATTTATACAGCGCCAAATCACTACACAGGTTATTTCATGACACCTAACACATTAAAGTCCTTACATCAGAACTTTACAGCGTTATACAGAGAAACAATTCACGAGTAAGCTGGGAGGAAAAATAATAAAAAATAAAGAAAATAAAGACGCTCATATGTGCAATGTGTTCTGTTGCATGTGCAGTGAGTGGTAGCTTTACCTCTCTGTCCAGCGTGGGCTCTTTGATGTACAGTTTTCCTGTCTTTTCGTCTAACGTAAACATCTGACCTGCGCCTGCTGGCTTCTGACTGATGATGGTGTAGGAGATGCGAGAATTAATTGTTTCGGGTTGGTCATCATCGTTACCCTCGATCTGCATAACAAAGGTTCCTGCAATGGAGAGTGTGCAAACCGTGTTTAAATCGAACAGAAGGAGGTCAAATCTGTCATGAATCTCAAAATGAATTTCAACTGTACTTACAGGAAGTTGAGAGCAGTTTATGGTTCACCAGTCCTTTCAAAATGCTGTCATGTCCATTTCAGATCGATAAACTGCCTTTTTAAATACCCCAAATTTAAAGTTTGGACTTAAAAAGATTTAAAAGCTTTAAGATTATTATTGGATCATCCCAGTTGCTAAAGTGTTTGTATGCACAGCAAATTTTGTAGCAGGTGTTAAAGAAGAAATTATAAAACACCATTACGGTGGCACCACTAAATTGTGGTAGTACTCACCAAGTAGCAGATTACACATTAAATGATCTTTTCTGGCCATAAGGTACCTTACCCGTCCCTCCAGGATTTCTAGGAGTTTTTTGTGATTGTTGTGATCAAAAATGTTTGATTTTGCGCCGGGTTTTCTGAAAATGTTGTTCTAATTTTTAGAGTTTTAAAGAATCTCTTTGTGGAAAATTGCAGGAATTGATTGACAAAGAAAGATTCGATTTATATTAAAGCACTACCTGATAAAAGAATAAATATGTAATCACTTGCTATGATAATGATTATGCTGCACATCAGAAATATTGTAGTTTTATAGTGACGTACCTTCACCTGCTGTCAAAATAAGAGCTTTAGATGCTGTTTAATTCATGTTCATTCAACACATAGATCTGCTGGATGAAACAAACAAAGAGACGGCTCTGACAACTGGACGTGTGGATAAATGTTTTTAACATACAATAATATGTAATCATTTCTATTTATAATAAGCATTTAATTAGAAAATTTGATTGTGAAGGCCACATTTTCCGCAAACCCCACCACTTCTGTTTTTTCTGCTTGTTGCGGCTTCCTCTGTTTACTTTATATCGTAAAAATATCAGCACAGCTTCAGCTGACTACATTTTTTGTGGAAAAATTGCGGGAATTTTAAACTATTGCAAGCTCTCGCAAATATTGCGGAGTTTGCTTGAATTTGTGTTAATTATTGCACTCGCAAGATTGTGATTTCCTGGAGGGACTGATTTACATCTTAAACACCTTTGGACACCTTGTGGGTCTCTGACGCCAACGACAAATGATAAATCAGCGGTATTTGATGCCGTTCGGTCTGCTTCTTCGTAGGATAGTTCATTATAATTAAGGTTGTTGTTGTCAGGAAAACAAACACAGGCTGCTTAAACCATTTCAACAAACAATACAGTTCTTCAATGTGTGAGCAGTGTATGGAAAAATATTACAAGATCCTAACACATTATACATGACTCCAGTGTTTAGGAGTGGGACATCATTTAAGTAAATGCACAGAAATTCAAACATTTCATCACCATGTTAATATCACTGAAACCTTGGTCTCAAATCTAAAGCATCTTTTCAGTAAGATTAAACAGTCATGACTGAATAACTAACAACTGCACTATGGGAAAAACGTCTTCCTTATGAGTTACATGTTGTAAAGAGTTTAATAATAAACTATTAACAGTCTGCTTTCATGCTTATTACTCATTTTGATTGAAATGTTTCTGACCTCTGATTTAGTCACAGAAAAATGTGACATTATGTTTTTCCAACAAGACCAAACGAGAATACACAGATCTCCAAAGGGAAATAACCAAAAGTGTAGAAGACAGTTTGTGTGTCCCATCATCACAGAAGGAGGTCGATGGTGAAAAGGTGTATAAAGTTAAGCATTACGATCTTGATTTGTACAATATGTACGTAAAATAACATAATAATAGCTCAGAGTGTTTTTCAGCGTACCAGAGACGTACAGGTTCTGCTATAAGGAAGGCAAACTTTGCACATGCTGTGTCTGTACTGACAAACTACCTGCTTACTATGAACCAATCGCAGTGAAGCAGGATTCATCATCCAATAGGAACAGTTGTAACCATCTCATCACTCTCATTTTGCTATTAGCATGTTTCCCCGGTATGTTCTGTGTGAATATATTACAATTACCTTTCCTGCTTGACTCTGAGATGTTCCCAGTATGCAGATGAAAGTAAGGAGCGTTGTCGTTCAGGTCCAGGACTGTGATAGTCAGCGGGATGTCATCTTCTGCCGTGGTCCCATTCTGGTATTTAGCAACCCCTTTTAGCTGCACGAACATGAGGAGATAAAGACTAAATGGTATGCACATACGTAGCACCTTTTTACCTCAACTGTCTACAAAGTGCTTTACAATATTTGACACACGACAGAGGTGCTCGCCTGCTGCCTCAGGGTTTAGTGCCTTGCTCAGGGACACTTTGGCATGCAGAGAGGAGAAACCCGGTATTGAACCAACCTAATGCCTAATTACTAGGCAACCCGCTCTAAGTCAACCCAACTGAAATGGATTCAGTCGGTTCCTACAACCGGCTCTGTGCTCGCTGCAGAAGCTCAAAAGGCGGAAGACATCTTTGAACATGTTGAGCAGTAATATAGTACGACAGTTACACATTCATATTTTTCTACATGCAAAAACACTTTCTTGAATTTTGATAAAAAATATCAACTTTCTGAGATTCCTTGCAGAGGACTTCTTGTGGCACTAAATAGCAGTTGTAGTTTGTTCTGAATAACACAGCGACACCTGAAGCCCACACACAGCATGCAACCAAAGGTGATGGATAAGTTGCCAAATGTCCTGCTAATACCGGCACTGCGTCATCCAGCTCAGGATACTTCTCCACCTCGATTCGTCCTATCTCATCAATCAAACAGACACGCCCCCAAAAACAGGTCTTCTTGAATCTTCTTTTCTAATGAATGAGGGATTATTTTCAGATTGACCTCCAGAAAACTAATGAGAAGGGGTGACTTTACCTCAAGTAACGTTTTGCTTGTGACAAAAAAAATGTGTGTATTAAGATGTAGTTAAATTATAGTTTGTACTGAATCAAAAATTTAACTTGAGAAAAGCTAATAAATTTGCTTGTACAGAATTAGAGTATTTTAATTAGTTTATTCTAAAGTAGAAAATATACTTGCAACAATTTTTTTTGTATGTGTTTATCTTAAAGTAAAAACTTGATTTAGATCAAATTGTAAATATTAGTTTTTTTCTGAATTGAAAGAATTGATTATAACAAAGGGAAAAATGGTGTATGGTCTTTATACTAAATCATCTTTTTTACTTTGTATTAAAGTACATTTGTTGTCTTGGGTAAAAGAAACATTTCTGATTGATATTAAATACAAATTTTAAGTTTTACCAAATCATAAATATAATTTGAGAAAAATGTAGCTGTAACGAATTAGAGAATTTTTTTGGCTGGTCCAAAGTATAATTTTTTTTCAGTGGAAGTACACCAACATGACTAGTGGAAAAAAATGATTGACTTTGTATTTGATGAGAGAAGTTGAATGGGAGTCTATGGAGTCGGAGGCTTTTTGGAGCCGGCCTCTGGTGGCACTTGGTGGTATTGCAGCTTAAGGCACTTCTGCATCGGACTCATTGTTCAGATTTGGCAGCTACGAACACTTTTATATCCAGTCTGTGGTTGAATGATCGGGAGGCTGTACCAGGTGTTTTATTTTGAAAATCGAACGGATACTCTTTGCTCTACTCTGTTTGACTTCCTGCCCAGCTGATCCACCTGTGCAGCTTGTCATGATGTTTGTCCAGCTTCTCAGAAATAGAGTTGCGCCTATCTTTAGTGCAGCAGCTTCTGGGATGCTGCTGACGCAAACTGTTGCGCATCCAGTGGGATTTGAGCCATTGACTTGAATGTTGGAAATCAGCTCCAGTTGGGGTGTCGGAGTGAGTATTTTTGAATATAGTCACCTCTAAGTTTGGAGCTTTGGCTATGGACAACACAGACATCCATCATCACGATAGCAAATGAGAGAAAAAAAAAATCCCCTTTGAGAAATACTTACATGGTAAACTGATGTTTTTTCCCGGTCCAGAATATCATTGATGCGTACAAACCCGGTGTTATGATCCACCACAAAGAGGTTGTAGGGAAATCTGTCAGCTCCTGGTCCAGTGAGATAATACTCCACCTTTTGCTCTATTTCTTTGTCAGAGCGAATCTAAAAACAAAAAAATGAGTGAATTTAAGAAATACACTTCTGATGCAGTGTTCATCTTGGTTTCTTTCCTCATTAACAGTCTGAATATGGGATTCATTATGAACTACATAATTAATTCCCTCATACCAAACACATTTAATACATTATAGCTGCAGTTTGACTGCACCATAACAGCCTCTTCAGCCATTGGTGTAAAAAAAAAGAAAAAAGAAGCCCAATACATTTTTCAGAGATCTACCAAAACCAAAGACATACGTTACAAAATATCTACTACGAGCTTCATGTAATAAGGTAACTAAATACTAATAGCTTCATAGCGTCAACTTTTTATCTAACTCTAGGCATGAAAGTAAATTTGTGTTCCAAACTTGAAGTGTAACGCTGCTGTTGGCCGATAGCCTGCCTGAACTCTGGTACTGTGTTGAAGCTGCAGTTTTAGAAACCCACACTGCCAGAGGTTCTGCTCAGCAGTTCATTTAGTCTCCTTTTGAGGTGTAATCAGTAAACTGGGGGCATTTTTGCCAATTGGTATACAGTTGGTAAAAGCAGTATGGTTTAGCTTGTTCCCAACCATTCAAAAAACATGTCTTTGAGAGTATGTTTTAGCCTGTAGCCCAGTGACATCACCACTATGAGGCACAGATAAGGGCTGGGAACAATGAAAATGGGGAAACCGGTATATTCGCTGTAGGGTACGAGGGAGAGCAGAACTCCGTAGGATAGACAGTAATTCTTTGTTTGACTTTTTAAGATCTTTAAAGCACATACAGACACTTTGGCCACCATATGCTAAATCTGGGACTTTAATGAGTCAAATCCAAATGACCTTTGCGATGTATTCCCAATTGGTGTAGTTGGTGTTCTCATTCAGCTTGGCTGGAGGAAGGACCCACTCTCTCTTCTTCCTCGTCAGCGTTTTCGTCCTCTTCCATCGTGCCTCTGTGCCGACCGTCTGAAACCACAGAGGAGATATTTGCACCATGTCACACAGGAGGCACGCAAGCACAATATTTTTGTCGTTTTTTTTCACGATGTTTATGCACATAAAAAAATTTTTTTTTAAACTTGAAGTGCAAAAAATACACTTCTGGGACGTCTTTATTTGTGTGTAGCTGCAGGCTGTGATGCAGCTTGTGTTGATGGCTGGATTGAGTGAATTCAGGCTTTGTCAAAACATATTCAAAAGCATATTCTGTGTAGAGAAGCCACCAATCTCAGAAATGAAGGAAAACTAGAAGCCCCCTGAATACTGGAAGTGAATCTACACAGCCAGAAGGCAGTGTGCTGATTAGCTGTAGGAACATAAACAAATGTAATAGACGATAAAATGATAATAATCAGCAGGTCACGCCTGGTGTGTGCAGTACGTTCTGCGCGCGGTTCTCCGCTAGAATACACAGGGAAACAATCCGAGGTCATATTTGTACTGTATAATCATAGTAAAAACACAGTGTTGGCTCTAATTATATCACGACGACACTCCACCAGGTGAAGGGCAGGATTTCTCCGCCGCTCTCTCTCTCCCGCTCTCGAAGCATCTCGCTCTGTACGCGGGTGAACAAAAAACACCTGCTTGCTTTTTGCTTACAAGTCATCACTTATCGAGCTCAAAACTTCAACACTGATGATGTTGTCAAAGAGAAACCCATCGATTCAATGATTTACACACACGCGCAGCCGAGCCGCAGCAGAGCAGCATAAAAGGTGACGACACGCCGGGCAGGCCGCGTGTTGCAGGCCAGCTTGTCTACACACATCCACACTTAACAATAATGACTGGCTCATCCTAACTATATAAACATAATATAATTAAATGTATTTAAGTACTTTACTACTAAATACTTTAGATCACCACACCAACAGGGACACATATGATCTGCCCAAACTTCTTTTACAGCTCGACAACCTTTGGAAACACGCAGCCAGTCCGACTGCATCGACTCACCAGCTGACTGCTTCTCTCAGAGGTTCATAGTTCTTTGTCCTGCTTGTGTGTTGTGTTTTTAGGTTAGGTTAGGTTAGGTTAGGTTAGGTTAGGTTAGGTTAGGTTAGGTTAGGTTAGGTTAGGTAGTTACTTTATTAATCCCCAAGGGGACGTTTTTTTTCGCTACAGCAGCATACAGAAGCAATAAGATAATAATAAAATAATAAAAAGCAATCAAATAACAGTAAAAAATATTAAATATAAAATATACAGTATATACAGTACAGTATATATATATTATATATATATATTTATATTTATATATATATATATATATTACATACAAACAACCAAGAAACACAGACAACAGTGTTATTGTTATGTGATGGATTTTGCCAGAGGTGAGTTATTGTACAGTTATTGTACAGTCTTATTGCGGTCGGCAGGAATGATCTCCTGTATCAGGAATGATCTCCTGTATCTGGAATGATCTCCTGTATCTGAAATGATCTCCTGTATCTGGAATGATCTCCTGTATCTGGAATGATCTCCTGTATCTGGAATGATCTCCTGTATCAGGAATGATCTCCTGTATCTGGAATGATCTCCTGTATCTGGAATGATCTCCTGTATCAGGAATGATCTCCTGTATCTGGAATGATCTCCTGTATCTGGAATGATCTCCTGTATCTGGAATGATCTCCTGTATCAGGAATGATCTCCTGTATCTGGAATGATCTCCTGTATCTGGAATGATCTCCTGTATCTGGAATGATCTCCTGTATCTGAAATGATCTCCTGTATCTGGAATGATCTCCTGTATCTGGAATGATCTCCTGTATCTGGAATGATCTCCTGTATCAGGAATGATCTCCTGTATCTGGAATGATCTCCTGTATCTGGAATGATCTCCTGTATCAGGAATGATCTCCTGTATCTGGAATGATCTCCTGTATCTGAAATGATCTCCTGTATCTGGAATGATCTCCTGTATCAGGAATGATCTCCTGTATCTGGAATGATCTCCTGTATCTGGAATGATCTCCTGTATCTGGAATGATCTCCTGTATCTGGAATGATCTCCTGTATCAGGAATGATCTCCTGTATCAGGAATGATCTCCTGTATCTGGAATGATCTGTATCTGGAATGATCTCCTGTATCTGGAATGATCTCCTGTATCTGGAATGATCTGTATCTGGAATGATCTCCTGTATCTGGAATGATCTCCTGTATCTGGAATGATCTCCTGTATCTGGAATGATCTCCTGTATCTGGAATGATCTCCTGTATCTGGAATGATCTCCTGTATCAGGAATGATCTCCTGTATCTGGAATGATCTCCTGTATCAGGAATGACCTCCTGTATCAGGAATGACCTCCTGTATCTGTCCTTGTGACAGCGGAGCTGGAGGAATCTTTTGGAGAACGTCCTTCTCTGTCCCTGCAGCAGGTGGTGGAGAGGGTGGACAGGATTATCCAATATGGATAATAGTTTGTTCAGCGTCCTCCTCTCCACCACCTTTTCCAGGCTGTCCAGTTTGTAGCCGATGATGGAGCCGGCCTTCTTAACCAGTTTGTTAAGTCTGTTGGTGTCACCAGCTCCAATGCTGCTCCCCCCCTCCACCTCTCCCCCTCAGCAGACTACTAGAAGTACAGTTCACTGGCCACAACAGATGGTAGAACATCTCCAACATCTCGCTGCACACATTGAAGGATCGAAGTTTCCTCAAGAAAAAGAGTCGACTCATCACCTTCTTGCAGACAGCGTTGATGTTGGTCTTCCAGTTCAGTCTGTTGTCATGGAAACACCAGGTACTTGTACTCCTCCACCATGTCCACCTCCTCTCCCAGAACTCTCAGCGGTTGTGGAGCCGTCGTCTTCCTCCTGAAGTCGACCACCATCTCTCTGGTCTTGGCCACGTTCAGGAGCAGATGATTTCTACCAGCCCACTCCACAAAGTCCTCCACTACGCCCTGTACTCCTCCTCCTGTCCATCCCTTATACACCGTCCACTGACTCCTCCTCCCGTCCATCCCTTATACATCCTACCACTGCAGAGTCATCAGAGAACTTCTGCAGATGTCTTGACTCTGAGTTGTACTGGAAGTCAGTGGCGTAGAAGGTGAACAGGAAGGAGACAGAACAGTTCCCTGAGGAGCTCCAGTACCACTGACCACCGTATCAGACAGCACACTGCCCAGACGGACAAACTGTGGTCTGCCTGTCAGGTAGTCATTGATCCAGGAGACGGTGGACGTGTCCACCCCCACCACCCGTAGCTTCTCACTCAGCTTATCATTTATGAAAACAAACTGAGGCCCTCAGGGCTCAGACTCACAGCATGCTGTTCCACTTGGCCCTGTTAAGGACTCATGTCAGTTCTCACCTTCAGGTTTTGTGGCCGAGGCAGCAAGCAGTCTTTACCGTAAAATAAATCACAAAATCATGTGAGAATCAATTTTGTCCAACTTCAAGTTGCGTTTTTTTGTATCCAAATCAGGGGAGGACCAATTAGTGTCTTTTGAGGACCTGCTGGAAGCCATAAGTGTGGTTTATGTATGACGACCACATGAGAAATTCATTCAAAAACAACAATGGGCCTCATCCATCAACATCCAGCAAACGTTTTTTCCTAAATTTGTTCTTAGGGAAGGTCCTTTAGAAAAGTCAACGTCAGATTCATTGCCTGTTGTTAAACTGCAGATTTGTTCGGACCTGTGGTCTATATTAATGATTACCAGTGTCCTCGTCAGTGGAAAGCGTGTGCTGGTTCTTCCATTAATGACCTGAGGACTCAGAAACAGTGAGGTCGAAGAGAGAAACTGAGAGAAACATGGAAACAAAAATCCAAAGACGATGAAAAAGCTCAAGTAGTTCTGAAGTTTAGATGTTGCAGCGGAAAGTGAAAAGAACAAAAAGCAAAAGAGCTGCCCGGAGTAGTCAGTATATGATTTATAATTTTAAAAGCTGCACTGAATGCATTGTCAGTGACTGATGTATCAGGAGAACTTTGCACAGCTGATGAAATTTAAGTGGTTTGATTTAAATTCTGAGGCTAAAAAAACCACCAACTACAGAAGAATAAGAAGGAGACCGCTGGAGGTGGCACGGCTTGTTGGGGCCATGTTTAATTAACATGTATTCTTTTTTTCAAAATAAAGATGCACTGAAACCTGTTTCCTTGATGAGATTAATGGTAAGCTTTAAACATTCACACTGTAAAAGTCAAATAGATTATTTTTGCCTTTTTTTTTTTAAACCAACAAGCAGTTAATTGCTGTTAAACTTGGACAGCAAATCTGTCGTCCGGCCCTTGTAGTGTGAGTGGAGTGTTTATTTAAAACCACAATGCTTTGCAAAATAATAAAAATAAATATTATGAAATATTTAATAAAATATAATTTAAATCCTTTAATATTATATAACTGTAGAAATTAAGAAAATTCAATAACAAATTGTTTTGCACAAACATGTCAGCACTATGTGCAGAAATGTACTTTTGAGTGTGCATAGATACTGTTTGTTACTTAAGATCAAAACCATAATAATAAAAACATTATAGGTGGCTTTAAAACTGATGATCCCAAGTGTTTTTTAAGAATAAGTTTTTTCTTAAAAACAGCTGGTGATGAGGCCCACAGATCAAACATGATTGCGGGGATAGATGGTTCTTCAAATCACCTGCTGACTATTTCTTTGCCTTTTTAAAGGTTCCTGAGTTCCTGTGGAAAAGTAATTTTGCACGTCAAGCTAAAATGTGTTTTTACTGAGTGAAACATCCTGCCTGACGAAAACAGGTGTCATCTTTAGAATCTATTGTGAAACTGCAAAAGTTTATTTGCCAGAGAAACGTGAAACACTGCTTCTTCACAGATTTACATGAAAATAAATAAAAATTAATATTTTAAGAGAAATTATATCTGCTGAGATCTAATAAACAAACAGATAAAGTGACAACTGATTGACATGCATCGTTGGATTGATTGATTTACTTTATTGATCCCACAAGAGGATTTTTTTTTTCGCCACAGCAGCATGTAAAGTTACAGGGTAAGCAATAAAAATGGCAATAAAAATCAAGGTAAAAATATAAAATGTAAAAATGTAAAAGATAACAGTATATACAAAATAAAATGAAACAACAACAGTGCAATGGTCAGCAGTTTAGTGCAAAAAAAATTGTCAGTGATGTAGGACAGATCTGGCCAGAGGTAAACGATTGTAATTATTGAGTAGCTTCATTGTTTACTCACCAGGACCAGCACCAACAGAAGCAGCAGACCCACTTCAGCCAGCGAACACCGAGCCATGAGTGCAGGGAAGCTGCTGCGTTGACCGGCCCGGCGTCTCTCTGAGGACTTCTGAGTTTGGTTACCAGAGAACAATAAACTGATGAACCCTTCGGAATTGTTCTGAAAGACACACCTAAGTCTGCTTCATCCCCCTCCCGGCTCATGTATATGTGTCCCCCCACCCCCCACCCCACACACACACACACACACACACACACACACACACACACACACACACACACACACACACACACACACACACACACACACACACACACACACACACACACACACACTGTATGTATGCTTGCATAACTTCATAGGCTCAAAGGTGTGTCTGTTCACGGCTCTGAGGTTTCAGAGGTTAAAATAATGCCTCAGGACTGAATGTTCAACAGGGCTGACAGGCTCATACAGGCAGAGTGCAGTGATAAACACTTTCTCTGAAAATTCCTCTCTTTTAAAAATATATATATTTAACTTGTTTCAATGTCAGCGGTGTTTCCACAGAACGGATTTACAGTGGCAATCCCCGACTCCGGGAACAAGCAAATGTGTTTGGTCAAAAAATGATGTCATTGCTGCTCTTGATCAAACATCACAGTCCTAGATTAAAAATGAAGAAATAATACAATGCACAAGTACACAGGTCTGAGTGTTTGAACAATGAAGGATGAGCAACATATCATAAAACTGTAACGTCAAATATGAACTCACAACTTTCTAAACATAAAACAATACTCGAAAACAGCCCCACACACACACACACGCGCACACACGCACACGCACACACACACACACACACACACACACACACACACACACACACACACACACACACACACACACACACACACACACACTGGGGAAGACAAGTGCTGTGGGCCCTTTTACCCACATTTTACTCATACTCATACAGAACACATTTCATTAGTTTTAAAGTTCCTTTCCTGGCGTTGATTTAACCCTGAAAAACTGAATTAATTCAATTCCATTTAATTTAATTACATTATTTATAATCTTTTTTCAAAAGGAACAGTGGTTCTTATTCACCTGCAGCCACTTCATTTCAAAGTTGCTAACACTTTAGCATTCACAGCTTCATTTCTTTGGTTTCCATTTGTAGTTGGTTTTGTATAAAATGATCTTTAGAACATGAATAGCATGATATACACTCAGAATACACTCTGCATTGCCCTATATGTCCTCAGGCATTAACTGATGCACATGATTTTATCAACCAGTTTCTGGCAGGAAACTCCAAACTTACCACATGGATCAGCAGAAAAAAATGTCTGAACTCCAGCTGGTGGACTCGACCCATTACCTTAAAGTCTGTTGTTAATTTATTCCCCAGGATACCTAATAAACAAGGAAGAAGATGTCTCACTGTTGAATTCAGCATCTACCAAAAGAAACCAACATTTTGTTGGATAATATGAGTCCTGTCTTTTCTAGAGAAGACTCACCTGTTATTCTGAAGTAAGCCTTTGTATCTTTTACTATATGCTGGTTTACAAAAACATTTCTCTATCCTATTTATATTTCATTTTACCATCAACATTTGAATTATGAGCAATTATTTTCACTTACTGTGAACTGAAATGCTAAAAAAACATTTCTTATCATTGCTAAACAGAACAAGTCTAAATGGTTGACCTGGGATGGAACATACTTGTCTGCACCTGTGTGTGAAACTAAGTGTGTTAAAGCAGTAATATGCAAATGTAATCTGCTTGATAGCAAGCTCAGTTTGAACCTTAATGTTATTCATATCTTAATCATCTGTTCATAATACAACTTTTCATGAATGCTTTAAGCAGATGCTTGTGTATTTTCAATATAAACATTGCTTCTTGAGTGACAAACATTTTATGTGTGCACAGAATATCGTGAACTTTGTGTATGATGAGTTGTTTTTATGTCCAATAGATTGTCTTCATTGTGGAAGTGTATATAAATTAATTAAACTTATAATATTCCTCATTTTAATACCACATAAGAGCACATTTCCCACAAATCCCTTCACTTCTGTTTCCCCCTTGTTCCGGTTTTCTCCTTCATTTTGCTGATAAGAGGAGATGAGCAGAGGAGTTATTTGTCTTAATAAAGGCAGTTTGTTAATAAAGTGAGTTTTTTTTGGTAAGTTTTTTTTGATGTCGTAATACTTTCCGCAGAGCTTCTGTTGTGACCTTTTTTTGTGGATAAAAGAAAAATGGGATTTTTGCCAAATTGGAAGCCCCCACAAAAATTACAGAGATTGTTTGAATTTCCATGAATTATTGCGATTGGGACTGTTTGAAATTGTTTCCCAGAAATGCTATATGTTGAATTTGTTGGTACCCTTTCAGAAAAAACCAAACAAAAAACTAGTTTCTCTAAAAGAATTTTGAAACTGAAGAAAGTAATGATTTTGTATTTAATATCAAATAAAACTCAGACTCTACTTTTGATTTTTGATTCAAATTTTTAGCATAACGATATTATAGGTCTATAGGATATATTGTCGGCTACATCTGCTAGCTAGCTGTGTCTCCTGCCATCCACAAATGCATCTTTCCTGCCTGGATGCAAGAATTTGACAAAACAGCTCGGTCCCCTTTTTTAAATTTCCAACGGATGAAGAAAGGAAGAAGAGGTGGCCTGAATTCTTAGTATCAACACCAACAGTCGCCTCTGCAGTGACCATTTTACTCCGAGTTGTTTTACCAACTACCACCGGAGACGGCTGGGGTTCACGGACGCACCACTTCTCCTGGTGAGCAGAGCCGAACCTACGATCTCCCTCCCTGGCCTTGTATAAATGTCAGTGTTCTTCAGTGTGCAGGTGTGTCATTAAACCAGGTCCTCCGCAGCCAGCCACGCCCACGCTGGCGCACTGACAAGGAACTAACTGACAGCAAAAGCAGTTTAGTGAAGAACAGCAAACTAACACCAACAAAAGTCACCTAACTGAACAAAACCACAGAAATAAAGAAACACAAAACAGTAGCAAGAGAAAACAGCTGTGGCTTTCACTTCTGGTCTGAACGTTGTGCCTCCTCCATCAGGCTCGCACCAGGTTTGGGCCTCCCAGAGTCTGCAGTACCAACAAACTAAAGGGAACCAACAGCAGCTTTACTTCAAGACTGAACCTTAAAACCACCGACCAGATCACTGCCAGTCACAATGTATGTAGCACTCAGACACCAGAAGGGAAAAGCAGGCTGACAGCAGCTCATCTGGTGCAGCTTTAAGACCCGGCCTCATGGGTGACCCAGGAAGTAGGAGGTCCCAAGGCCGGCCTGAACCTACAGTAGCTGAGGAGGGACATTTCCTGGCTGGATACACATTGTTCTCACCGGAGTTTCCAGGAGTGACATGTGGTTCTGTCTCGTTGGTGTTGGCCACCATGGTAACTGTCATGACTCCAGAGCTGTGTCCCTTGAAGTTCACACAAGTTCACAGGTAAAGAAAAAAATGGTTCGACATTAAAGTTGAAGCCAAGAAATGCATCACGGACCAAAAGAAAAATAAGGAAACAGGTGGAGGACAAGGAGCACCTGATCTGACGGACAGGATGAGACACTGGCAGCAATTATTGGACAAACGTCCAACATAAGTGGAATATGTCCTAGAAATGAGGGTGAAAGTGATCAAATCCAGCAAGAACCATCACCCACTGGTAATTTATTTCATAATTCATATGGTATTTGAAATTATCTGTGTTTATGGTAACTATAAAAGAGCACAGTCAATCAGATTAACATTTTATTTGAACAAAAACAACAATTCTGTTTGAAAAAATGAATAGACCTAATTAAACAAATTCTTTGGTCGGTCCAGATGATGCTGAAGGTGAGAATGAAGCACCATCCACCTCTTACTCCCAGCTGCCAGCCACACAGTCCACCTCACGAGACCATCCAGAATCAGCTGGCTCTCCTGAATGCTGCGACGGAAATAGCCACGGCTAAACAAAACAGAAATGTCACACTGAAACAGTTTTTGGATATCATTGCAAATAAATAAGTGAATGTTTCAAGTGTTGTGTGTACAAAAAGTCAAAAGGAAAAGCCACATAACTTATTTAGTTCATATATTCATGGCACTGGAAAATGGTGCGAGTGGATGATAATTAGAGGGCAAGAAATAATTATGTAATAGCCCATTGCATTGACTGGGACATTCACTTGGTAGAGTTACATATTTTTATTAAGAAACTAAATGATGAGGGTTAAAAGGCATCAATTTCATGGTTAGCCTATTCTACATTTGGCCAATGCATTAGTAAATTAACAGTTTTAAATAGTTATCAAAGCTTTTATAATGCTCAGAACGTGTTAGGTGACTTGTTCTCATGTTGTCAACAACCTGATCTGTTTGGCCTTGAGGGCCATGAGACATAAGTGTTTACGCCACGGTATCACGCTAAACCAGATTTGACATGAGCATCGATGCATTAGATTGACAGGGATACCAACATCGGGCCAAAATAAATACCATCTGTTCACAGCTTCTCTGTTCATCCATTGATGACTAACTCTTTCGTCTTTTAGTTGAAGGATGACACCTCTATTAAACCTATCAAACATGGTCAAACTTTGAATCACAGAACAACTACACGTATCAGTCCTCAGACCGCTGTAGGCCATGGGGTTCAAGCTTGTACTGCACACAGTCTGCTGAGAGGTAAAAAAAAAAAAAACGATGACAAGTTTCATAAGTCAGTTATGGTATGTCAGCTGCCTGAGCTTCAGAGATGCTTTCCTGTATCATCCTGATGAAGCAAAAGGTTTCACCCTCCTGTACCATAGTAGGCCTTGCAACACTGCTGTCCTCTTCCTTTTGTTCACTGCCTGATGAAACAAAACACACGATACAAGTTCAAAAAGTTGCTATCTAAATGATATAACTGACTAACACAAGACATTCTGGTGATTTTAAAAATATTGAATCAAAGTACACAGTCTAAAGATTCGGTGAATAGTGACAGAAGGTTCTCTTGCTTTAAGAGGGGCGGAGGCTCTCCATCGAGGAAGTCATTTCTTTAATCGCCTCAAGGTGCTTGGACCACATTGATTATCAGCCTGGTAAATCTACAGTAATATCGGTATTACTGTGAAACTATTTTAAAACCATATAAATATTTCCATTTAAATGAAAAGCAAAAATGAAATATAATAATATCAATCAACAACATTGCCCCAAACACACCACAGAGTTGCTATAGTAACACACTGAACAAAAGGGACTGTTAACAACGATCGCTGTGAAGAAAAAGGCACATTTCATAACTAGTTGTGTTGAACCACAGATTCAGGTAAATTATGTCAATACAGTGTCGTCATTGCAAAAGATATGAACCAGCCAATATAACATTAACAACTTCAACTGAGCCAGCTATCCATCAGACATGCCCCAAATCATTGTCAAAAGTACAACCCGCTTCCAAAAACAGTGAGACGTTGTGTACATTTTAAACAAAAAACTGATTGTGATGAGCTCAAAAATCATGTAAAACCACATTTGATTTAAAATAGAACAAAGACAACAAATCAAATGTTGAGAAATTGTAATGTTTTCATAGAAAATAAAATTGTATGTCAGCAATATTATAAAAAAGCCGTTAGAACAGGAGCCTGTTTACCACTTTGCTGGATCACCTCTTCTTTTAATTACACTCTGTAAAGGTTTGAGAACCGAGGATTGCTGCCAGTCCCCCTCAGCCAGAGTTTCAAAGGATTGTCTAAATTACCACAACTGAAAGGAATTGATTTATTGAGACTGACATGTGAGGGTGGATCAAAACATTCCCACACTGCTCCTGTTGCGTGTGAACATTGTGCGGCATTATGAGATAACACTGAGCAGAGGGAAGGTAGACGCCTTATGAGGAATTATTCCAAGTTCTGTCATTTATGCACCCGAGTTATACACCTGTCCCCCATCCTGTTTTGAGCGCCAGTATTTGACTCGCTCACCTGAAAGTTTGTGCCCTCACCACAGTTCCCCAGCCCAGCTTCTGGACATGTTCCCCTTTCACTGTCTGCCCTGGCTTCAGGCTGTCCTCCTCACGGGTCTCACCGGTGAGGTACGGCCTATTTGTCTGTTCTTCATGCCACCCACCTCAGGTCTGGCTGATTGGTTTAGGTTGTTTTTGTCCTTCCTTTCTTATTGTGTTTTTTTCTGTTACTGTCTCTTAGTGTCAGTTTGTTGTTTCTCTCTGCAAAATTCACTCAAAACGTGGCCCCTTTATAGGTTATTGGCAGGTTCCCTTGACTCTTCATGCCTCAAATGTCTGCATTTGGGACTCCAGATCATTTTCTGCAATACAAAGTGATGCCTTTTGGCCTTGGAAAGACCCCAGCCACATCGCAGCAGCATATTTCAAAGGACCTCTCTGGCATCCAGAATTGTGAAGTATATCTAGACGATGTCGTGGTCTCCTCCTCTACCTGTTCAGAGCATGTTGCAACCTTAGTGTGACTGGGCCACCTAATAGGGCCTCAGACTACAAGAACCCACAACGCCACCCAGTGAATACTCAAATACACAAGCTCTAAAAGAAAGATGGAACAGAGATGTGCATTTCTAGTTATAAATTAAATATTTATTGAAAATTATTCAAATTTAAAAAAAAAAAAACCTCATCATAAAGCCAAGTTAAAAGGGAATGTCAGTATTAAACAAAAAAGTGGCATGCAAGAGATAACCCATTGCAAGAAAAGGAGAGCTCCACCTAGTGGCCAACCACCTGCAAAGCTGTAGCAGCCCAAGCTTCGTTTTACTTAGCAAATGGATCGGCAACCTGCAACAGTTGGTTTAAAAATAACGATCGTGAAACTCCCTCGTAGGATGAACAATTGATTAAAACTGCTTCAGATGATGTTTGAACACACACACAGATACAAAATAACCAAGAAGGCCAGCTGGTTAAATGGGCCATAAACACAAATCAAAGGAAATCAAGTATGCAACATGAGATAACAAAACAAAGAAACCAAAGTAAAGGAACTAACTAAGGGACAGAAACACAGTGGCAGTGGAGTGAGCTCCTCCTAACAGGGCAAATAAACCAAATATTAACAACCCAAAATAGTTAGTGGGAAATAACCAAGTGGACAGTCATTTTGATTACCTTCACCAACAGCACAGCTACTTTACATGGAAGCCAACACCATGTTCCTTGTTCCTATTACAGGAGGCACACACGTCGAACAAATGAAAACAAACTGCGATTACAAAAAAATGAGAAGAACAGCATACTCTGAGCCACGGGTTTCAGTGACCAAACCATTCTAATCAACCAGCACTCACACACACTGTGCTTTACTTTACAGTGCTGTTAGAGTAAAAGCTAACACCACCTCCAGTTTGAGGTCAGCAACAAGGCAGTACAACCTTTCCCTAGCTGCACATGACTCCTTTTGAAGCTGAACCAGGGAAGAGTGGGATCATCTGTTCTCAATCAGTGATTACTAGGTGTGGCAGGAAACACAGGAGGGAGCCTCATTCATCACACTAGCAAAGATTTTCAGTTGTTTGCATGATGCTTCCCTGACACTAAATCTGGCAAAGTGTGAGTTTGGAAAGGCGGTGGTAACATGTCGAGGCAAGCAGGTAGGACAGAGGCAGGTGTGCCCAGTCACCGCGAAAGTGCCGGATATTGTAGATTTTCTCGGACCACGGTCCAGACGGGAACTCTGCTGGTTCTTGGGGATGTGTGGGTTCTATCGGGGATTCTGTAAGAACTTTGCAGATATAATTGCTCCCTTGATTACTCATACCAGCCCCTCTAAGCGTTTTATACGGCCGTCCTGCTGTCAGGAAGCTTATGAGTCTGCCAAGGCTCTTCTTTGTAGCGCTCCTGTCCTTGCCTCCCCTGACTTTCTGCGTCCTTTCAAACTCGAGGTGGATGCAGGTAGTCATGGCGCAGAGGTGGTGCTGTGGCAGGAAGATGCTCAAAGTGTTGATGACCCAGTGTGTTTTTTTTCAAAGAAGTTCAACAAGCATCAGGTACACTACAGCATGATTGAGAAAGAGGTGTATGTCGGTTTAACTTCCCTGCCCGTTATTGTGTATTCTGATTACAATCCTCTGGTGTTTCTATCCCAAATGTGCAACAACAATCAACATTTAATATGCTGGTCTTTGTTGGTGCAGGACTTTAATATTGAAATTCAGCACAAAAGCAAAAGATCATGTTCTGGCTGATGCAAAGTGTGTGATGGCTGCAGGTGAGCTCATTGACTGTGTGTCTGTGTAAGTGTGTTCCAGGAACCTGCCAGGATAAAGACCCAAGTTCCTCAGTTCAGTTCAGTTCAGTTCAGTTCAGTTCAGTTCAGTTCAGTTCAGTTCAGTTCAGTTCAGTTCAGTTCAGTTCTCCTCTCCTCTCCTCTCCTCTCCTCTCCTCTCCTCTCCTCTCCTCTCCTCTCCTCTCCTCTCCTCTCCTCTCCTCTCCTCTCCTCTCCCCATCGTCTGAACAGAAGAATGTGAGGAGGCCTTCCTCAGGTTAAAGGCCGTCCTGTGTTTACCTCCGGTCCTTAAGAGCCCCGACTTCAGCAAGCAGTTCCTGGTGCAGGTAGATGCATCTGCTGTCGGCCTTGGTGCTGTCCTCGCACAATGAGACTAAGGAGAGGAGCAACCTGTTCTGTACCTGAGTCGCAAGTTGCTTCCCCGGGAGGTACTCTGTTGTTCAGAAAGAAAGCCTGGCCATCAAATGGTCTTTGGAAAGTCTACGGTACTGCCTATTGGGCAGAGAGTTTGATCTGGAGACTGACCACCGTGCTCTTCCCTGGATAAAGTCCATGAAGGACCACAACAGTCATCTTACCCGTTGATAACTCTCCCTGCAACCTTTCAAGTTTATCATTCGACACCGATCAGGGAAGACCAACCTGGTAGCAGACTACCTCTCCAGATCGCCGTACATCGTCAACTCCGGGAGGAGAGGGATGGTGTGATGGAGCGGCCACGTCACTGACCGTGTGAGGAGCATTCAAGACACACACACACACTGTTCATTCACACTCTATACAGATTACTACGTTGGCACACGGGACATTTCACAGTTATTGAGCCTGCCTGA
Source organism: Brachyistius frenatus (assembly GCF_029030835.1). Lineage (NCBI taxonomy): Eukaryota > Metazoa > Chordata > Actinopteri > Embiotocidae > Brachyistius > Brachyistius frenatus. The sequence goes on from NW_027211054.1 coordinate 85,457, forward strand.
TAGATTACCAAGGGTGCACACTTAGGGAAGGTCTGCTTATCTCTGTGTTTGTTCCCGGGGCTTCCTGTTCAAACTGAGGTAATGGTGCGCAGTTTTGTGACATCATCAGCATGCGACGGCTCCCATTTATTAAAAATACAATTTCTACCATAAAGAGCTATTTGTTGGGCTCAATTAATGACATTTTTTTTTCTGTTTTGTTTTTCTGCAGTAAGCAGATTCATGATAACTTCTGGTTAATTATTTGCATCATTGTGTGTATTATTATAATCAATTAACTTGATGGGAGTAGCTTTCAACATTTAAAGGGGCCTCCTCAGGATGGAGGAGTCTGTATGAGCCTGGTTACAGAGAAGGTAAAAACAAATTTGTTGAAATACCGTTTGCTTCCTTTTGTAACTTTTTGGTTTAGAATTTTTTGGGGGGGAGGTAATTTTTCTGTTTGTAAATATATTTTTGCCACAAATCTGCACTTTTCTGGGACTACCTGTGACTACGCCATGTTTTGTTTGATCTGAGGGTCACTGCGATCGGATGTATTTTTGGACTTTGCTTTTTGGATTCCAGCCCAAGCCAGGCCGTTGTGTTTCTGTTTGAAGGTTAGTTTAGCAGTGCTTGGATATCAGGTTTTTTTTTGTTTTTTTTTGCAAAAGTTCTCCTGCTTTTTATTAGAAACGTTTTTTGTTGCTTTAATGTTCTGCCTCCAGTGTCATAGTATGACAAGCAACAAGGTAATGACAAAGTTATAGCATATGGGTCATTGACAATAAAAGAAAGAGCTACATGTTACATTCTTGCTTTCCTGACAATTTCTTTCATGGACCTAATGTTACTTTGTATAGTGACAATAAAAAAAATAAATTAATAAATTAAAAAAAAATAAAAAAGATTTATCACGTGTGTACCCTTTCCTTTCTAAAAGGGGCGGCACGGTGGTGCAGTGGTTAGCACTGTCGCCTCACAGCAAAAAAGCTTCCGGGTCCGAATCCGGTCCTGGTCCTTACTGTGCGGAGTTTGCATGTTCTCCCTGTGCTTGCATGGGTTCTCTCCGGGTTCTCCGGCTTCCTGCCATCATCCAAAAACATGCACCTCAGGTCAGGTTACCTGGCGCCGCGCTAGTGGCAGCCTGCTGCAGCAGCCTCCCCCTGAGAGCCCCCCTGCTGTAGTGAAGACATTTCCCCTCGGGGATTAATAAAGTGAAATAAAAAAATAAAATAATAATAAAAAAAAAATCTATTGCGAGTGTCACTAAAAACTATAGACCCATTCTAAATAAATAGAGGGGCAGATGTCACTGCACACAGGAGTGCGACTAGGGAGACAAGTAATCCATAAAAAAAAAGACACGGACTGACAAAAGAACTGCAAGTGGAGTACAGGCTCATAGAGGTACAGGTTGATAGAGGTACAGGTTGATAGAGGTACAGGTTGATAGAGGTACAGGCTCATAGAGGTACAGGTTGATAGAGGTACAGGTTGATAGAGGTACAGGTTGATAGAGGTACAGGTTGATAGAGGTACAGGCTGATAGAGGTACAGGTTGATAGAGGTACAGGTTGATAGAGGTACAGGTTGATAGAGGTACAGGTTGATAGAGGTACAGGTTGAGGAATGTGCATTGTTTGCATGTGCAAGTGATTCAAATGTGAGTTCCAGAAAAAACAAGATAAAGGGAGAATCCTGTCTGTTTCAGAGTGCAACCGAAGCGTCTGTTCCTTTGTGATACAAAGATAATTGAGTTATTTATTGTCCTTGTATGGATGTTCACAGAGCTGACAGCAGGGAAGGTGAGGGGGGAGGGGTTGGAGGGGTGGGGACAGGAGGGTTGTTATAAGAGGCCTGAGACTGTGGAGGTAACACCAGGGACTTCTGTCTGTCAGTGCGTCAACCATGATTCATCCAGTGCACTGTCTGCTGCTTGCTTCTGCTGTTCTACTCTGCAACAGCGCCCCCACGGTCAGTGTCTTTGTGTCTGCATAATAATGTGTCTATGTTAGTAGGTGTTACAAAATTATAGTAAACATAACTGAGTTACGTTCACATTCTGTACACATGTCAATGGACTTTGAGGTTCAGTTTGAGTGTCCACTCGGTTCAAGAAAAAGGAATATCTTATCTATAGATGAAGTTAATGTTTAAAGTGTAGTTTACATCAAATTCTTTCAGAAATGTTTAAATTCTGATTTGAATTTGTTTTTATTTGAGTGGAAACTGTATAGTCCTGGAAACGGTAAAGGAAACCATGGTTCCATCTCAACACTTTTCAGTACTCTGTAATGTTTCTCACTATTAGCTCAACTTACTTGTTGTAAAAATGAGTTATGACCTGGACGAGAGTGCAGGAGCTAAACGTTTGGGTAAATGTGATGTATCTCAGAAGCCAGAAGCAACTCGTTTTTAAACAGTTTTAACTGTATTCAAATGTTGTTACTTGACTGAGCTGTGAACAGAGAAACTTCTCTGAACGCTCAGAACAGACCAGCGAAATACATCGATTTGTGAAGCAAAATTTAGGTCATTGACCTGCCTGTTCCGAGTTCATCGCATGTGCATCGCTGACGGTCAGCACACGAGATAACAGCTAGGTGAAATGAGTTAAGTAAACAATGCTAAATACACGGAATTGGAAAGGCACAAAGCTAAAGGCTTTGGCTTGGAATTCAAAATGATTATTAAATTAAAGTGCTTCAGCCTGAATATTTATTAAAGGACTGATGTGAGACTAACACGTTAAAGTTACAGTTCTTGTTTCAAAAATAATTGCTTTTCACTTCAGTTCAAATACTTTGTCCATGTGTGCAAAAGTAAATACACTTTGTGGAAATTGAACCCAAAATCCTCAAACAGCACCTTTTTCATTATGGTGAGTGGTTAACTACCACAGACTTTATATAAAAGAGTTCGTAGCTTCAGGTCTGTAAAATGGTTCTGATCCAGAAGTGTCTTCAGCTGCAATGCCAGCGAGTGCCACTAGAGGTCGGCTCCAAAAAGCCTCCGGCTCCATAGACTCCCATTCAACTTCTCTCATCAAATCCAAAGTGAATAAAATGTGTCCATCAGTTATCTCGGTGTTGTTAGCTAAAGTCACTCCTTCTTCTTAGTTTTCTGGAGGTCCATCTGAAAATAATCCCTCATTCATTAGAAAAGAAGATTCAAGAAGACCTGTTTTTGGGGGCGTGTCTGTTTGATTGACAGGCCTGTGGTGCAGTCAGGTTACAGCTATCGGCGGGTTAGTCCAGAAGTATTGTCAGGTTCAGCACAGCTGAAATGGGAGATTTTTCAATATATCTTTATAAATTGTTTCATGACTGCTTTTTCCAAAATAGCACAGAATCTTCTTGGTTTGGATTAAAATGTAATAAATGAAACAAAACCATTGGCTTAGTGTTTCAACTTTTGACCTATTGATCCTTTGTTTGCTGCTTTGTTGTGGTACTTTCAAGAACAACACATTCACAATTGCACGAGTTATCATCCGGTATTACTACGACTAATAATAATAAGCATGGTGTGGTGAAAATGTAAAGTTATTACTTTAGTCTAACCATTAAATAGGGAGTTTATGAAATATAATGTTTAAAGCTAAATCACGGTCTCATAATAACAAGGTGGTCCAACATGATGTGTGAGGGTGGATGTGGAGGATGAAATGCAGTCCTGTCTGTGTTGCAGGAGAAACATGGCGGCTCAGACACAGAGTGTCCTCTGACCGTAAAAATCCTGGATGCAGTCAAAGGAACTCCAGCTGGACCCATGTCGATCAAAGTGTTTCAGAAGGCTGCTGATGGAGGATGGACTCAGATCGCTAACGGGTATGAAATATAAACGGCCCCACTGATTATCTGTGTATTATGTATAAAGCAAACAGATTGATGTCACTGTTCCTCACTGTAGCATGACGGATGCCACTGGAGAGATCCATAATGTGATCACAGAAGAGCAGTTCTCAGCGGGGGTGTACCGGATTGAGTTTGATACCAAAGCCTACTGGAAGAATGAAGGCAGCACGCCGTTCCACGAAGTAGCTGATGTGAGTATAAAATGGGAAAAGACAACTTTGTCCGCTATTTCAAGAATTAATGGAAAAATGGAAAACTGTACAGTGCATAAGACAGAAATACCAACACAGACTACCGAGTGAGAGCATGAGATGTCCACCACATCAAACTTCCTTGTCCATTCTGTCAAAAGACAGAAACAGCAAATTATTATTGTTGTCTTTTGTACCAGTTTAATAATGCACAATTATTATTATCATCATTATCCTATTTAGTTGTTTGTTGGCAGCTTAAAAACAATTCCCTGTTATCATTATCGAACCGCCTCTTTCTCTTTTATATTCACTTTGTCTAATGTGGCCATCAGTTGGATATTTTCATCACTTTAACTGCAGTCCACTCTAGTTGTCATGTCCGCCACTCTTCAATTCAATTATTTTAAACAACGCCGAATCACAACACAAGTTATTTCAGGGTCCTCAGATCAGTGAAGTCATGAAAATAAAACACAATGATTCAACAATTTCCACGTAAGTCAGGAGGAAAAAAAACAGAACCAGGCTCAGAGGTGGAGAACATCTGTTAACAGAACCAGGATCAGAGGTGGAGAACATCTGTTAAATGAACCAGAACCAGAGGTGGAGAACATCTGTTAACAGAACCAAGCTCAGAGGTGGAGAAAATCTGTTAACAGAACCAGGATCAGAAGTGGATGGCCGTCCGCTGGTCACTATCAAGTTAAAATATTGCAAATATTATTTACAAATGTGTGTGTGTGTGTGTGTGTGTGTGTGTGTGTGTGTGTGTGTGTGTGTGTGTGTGTGTGTGTGTGTGTGTGTGTGTGTGTGTGTGCAGGTGGTGTTCGAGGCCCATGCTGAAGGTCATCGTCACTACACCCTAGCCCTGCTGCTCAGCCCGTACTCCTACATCACCACAGCCGTGGTCACCGACGTACACCAGTGAGCCTCATCACAACACGTTCAATCTGAACAAGTACATACATGTGTAAAGTGATGAGATATGTCGTGAGAACAAGACAATAAACGGAAAAGGCCTGCCAGGTTTTCCAGAATATGGCAACGTGTTTATTTCATCTTTCTGTTGGCAAAGAAAAAAAAACACTTTACAAAGAATTAAACTGGTTTATAGTGTCAACTGAAGTCTGACAATGGAGCTGGAAGTGTGTGTGTGTGTGTGTGTGTGTGTGTGTGTGTGTGTGTGTGTGTGTGTGTGTGTGTGTGTGTGTGTGTGTGTGTGTGTGTGTGTGTGTGTGTGTGTGTGTGTGTGTGTGTGTGTGTCTGGGGGGTTGGTGGGCTCCTGCTTCTGATCAGTGAGTGGGTATTACATTATCGTGTTCACGAGCTTCATTCTCCAACGTGGACCACGGAGAACGGATGCGATGAACAGACGAACAGCAAACACAACAGATCCCCAAAAACAACACAACGATGTGTCATGAAGTCGACCCGGACAGCTGATCCTCTTTCAGTCTTCACTCTCATTTCAGCTTCGAGAAAAATGTCCCCAGCCAACGAAAACCAGCGTGGCCATTAATCATGTCGAGACCAGCCTCTTATACAGCAGCAAGAATAGGAGGGGAAAAAATACAAACACTGAAAAAGGTCAACTTACTTGGAATCTTCTGGGACTTTCAGTCACATTTTAATGGCCTTCATGAGTCAAAGTTGATTGTTCAGCTAAAACCACCCGATACTCAGATTGAAGGCCGATATCGATATTATTTTTGGAGTTACAAAAAGCTAATTTACGACACAAAGAGCGTACTGAAGATTGATTTTGAATAAATTAATTTCAGACAAGGTCTCGTTACGGTTGTGATACCAAAAGTGTTCAATTCAATTTATACGGCGCGAAATTACAACACAAGTTATTTCAGGGCACTAAACACAGTAAAGTCCTTACGACAGAACTTTACAACGGTGTAGAGGACTGCAACGAGTCAACATGAGCAGCACCTCAAAGGAAAAACTCCCCTTTAACAGGAAGAAAACCTCCAACCGAACCGCACTTAGAGGCGGGCCGGGATCTGGTGAGGAGAGCAGAGAGTAAAATCTGATGATTCATTGCATCTACAGTTACCTTCATGTCATATGTTATCTCCATCTGCGGATAAGAGGCCGTAACATGTAGGTAAAAGATCTTCTCCGCTGTCAACCTCGTGATAACATCTTCTCACTGATCCCTTGAATGGGACTGAACTGTGACCCAGACGTGTTTGAAGCAGGACAAAAGGCGTGAGCACCCTCTGGTGGTTGAACTACGTCACATCGACAAAGTTTTCAAGTCATTTCTAACAAATCTCTGGCATTTGTGGACGCTCATTATTGTCTACCTGCCAGCGTACACGTGGTTGACGACACATCGGTGAGAAGTCAGGTTGTAATTATTTCAAATGAAACTAAGTGATGAGAAACTTTGGGGCCTAGATCGTTCTTCATGGGACTGAATGTGTCATGAACGCATCAGAACATCATCACTGAAAGCTGCTTCCGTGTGCCCTCTGATTTAGATGAGACTTAGACTTTATTAATCTCACAGTGGGGGAATTCAGTCGTCACAGCAGCGTAGAAAAAACAAAAGGTGCACACAGTATGAAAAAAATTTACAAATACCTATAAGATATAAGATGGATAAAAAAACACTGTCAGTCCAGAAACATGCAGGACACTACAAGTACCAGGATGAAGCATTTAAACAGTCCAAAGAAGTGTCCCTGCGTTCCAGTATCCAAACTACCAACCTATTAGTACGCCAGAACAAGATTTAGTATGTCTCCATACTTAGTGTGTTAAATGTAGTGTACCAAAAGTACCAGGATGTTCTACTACATCCGGTCGTATCCCAGTCTGCAGGTCAGCCTGCTGCTCTGACCCACAATCCTTTGCGCGGCGGAAGTTACATCACATCGACTGAGGCGCCGAGAAAGTTGGTGGCGCTGAAGCTCCGCCCACAAAAAGAAGGAGAAGGCACATTTTGGTGAAGAAGTAGTATGTCCCAGTTGAACACATACTACATGCAACAGTACATACTTGTTAAGGGAAGCTGCAGTGTGAAAGTACTGAAAGGAAAAAATAAATAGTATGTGATTCGGGACGCAGGGTTCCCACCCAAACGGTCGCCATCTTGAATACGTAGAGGAAGGGGCGGAGCCACTGATATAAAGATTTTAAAATTAAGGCAGCGGAGGAATCAAAGTGTTTCCTTTCCACTGCTGCTGCTGGACAGAAGAATCAGAGGACACAAAAACACGCTGATTTCTGGGTAAAATAATTAAAGCTGCAGATATCTCGGAGGCTGATGTGTTCACATGATGAGGTCATTTCCTGTCGGTGTGTGATTTGGAACAACACTACTCAAGTACTAAATAAGTAAGAGTCCTAACACGTAAGAGTACTATGTGTTAGTGTACGTCTGGGACACGGAAAGAGGTTTTAGGGTGCAGACTCAGCAAAATGTGCTTGAAACAGCTGACGACATGTGGTTGTGTTTATTGCTTAGAAACAAAGTGAAATTTGGTTTGAATGGATTTCTTGGTAATAAAACCTCAACTGCAACGTGCATAAACTGCCCTCACAGCTCAGTGTCACATGTTGGTGAGAGTCTGTCACACCGGATCATACGTACACCATGGCATGTTGCCAAGGCAACCATAAACACCGGAACGGACACGATAACCGCTCCGTCCGTTTGATCCATGAACATCACAACCATGTTGTACACCGACTTGGTGTGATTGACATGAAGGGGGAAAAAAACACAGTTGAGTAAAACAAACCATTTTAATAACTTCAATTAGAATGGAAAGTGAAAAAGAAAGAAACAATAACTCAAGGCACAAATACTGCAAAATGGAATATAGTCGTCCAACGGTGAACACAGAGCCGAAGTGTCGTTGATACTTTTAGATGATAGGTTTGTTGTGTGACACCAGTTGGTCACCAGTCGTATCGGTGATCGATCACATCATACAGGGCTGCTCATGACATGTCTTTAACTCACTGTTTTTCTATTTGATTTCATGGCGTCATGTTTAAACTGACTTCAACAATGAATCATTGATTTTGATAACTGCAGGTGAACTGTCGACCAGACAAATAGTTTCATCTGCAGGACTGATGTGAGACTAACACGTTAAAGTTACAGTTCTTGTTTCAAAAATAATTGCTTTTCACTTCAGTTCAAATACTTTGTCCATGTGTGCAAAAGTAAATACACTTTGTGGAAATTGAACCCAAAATCCTCAAACAGCACCTTTTTCATTATGGTGAGTGGTTAACTACCACAGACTTTATATAAAAGAGTTCGTAGCTTCAGGTCTGTAAAATGGTTCTGATCCAGAAGTGTCTTCAGCTGCAATACCAGCGAGCGCCACTAGAGGTCGGCTCCAAAAAGCCTCCGGCTCCATAGACTCCCATTCAACTTCTCTCATCAAATCCAAAGTGAATAAAATGTGTCCATCAGTTATCTCGATGTTGTTAGCTAAAGTCACTCCTTCTTATTAGTTTTCTGGAGGTCCATCTGAAAATAATCCCTCATTCATTAGAAAAGAAGATTCAAGAAGACCTGTTTTTGGGGGCGTGTCTGTTTGATTGACAGGCCTGTGGTGCAGTCAGGTTACAGCTATCGGCGGGTTAGTCCAGAAGTATTGTCAGGTTCAGCACAGCTGAAATGGGAGATTTTTCAATATATCTTTATAAATTGTTTCATGACTGCTTTTTCCAAAATAGCACAGAATCTTCTTGGTTTGGATTAAAATGTAATAAATGAAACAAAACCATTGGCTTAGTGTTTCAACTTTTGACCTATTGATCCTTTGTTTGCTGCTTTGTTGTGGTACTTTCAAGAACAACACATTCACAATTGCACGAGTTATCATCCGGTATTACTACGACTAATAATAATAAGCATGGTGTGGTGAAAATGTAAAGTTATTACTTTAGTCTAACCATTAAATAGGGAGTTTATGAAATATAATGTTTAAAGCTAAATCACGGTCTCATAATAACAAGGTGGTCCAACATGATGTGTGAGGGTGGATGTGGAGGATGAAATGCAGTCCTGTCTGTGTTGCAGGAGAAACATGGCGGCTCAGACACAGAGTGTCCTCTGACCGTAAAAATCCTGGATGCAGTCAAAGGAACTCCAGCTGGACCCATGTCGATCAAAGTGTTTCAGAAGGCTGCTGATGGAGGATGGACTCAGATCGCTAACGGGTATGAAATATAAACGGCCCCACTGATTATCTGTGTATTATGTATAAAGCAAACAGATTGATGTCACTGTTCCTCACTGTAGCATGACGGATGCCACTGGAGAGATCCATAATGTGATCACAGAAGAGCAGTTCTCAGCGGGGGTGTACCGGATTGAGTTTGATACCAAAGCCTACTGGAAGAATGAAGGCAGCACGCCGTTCCACGAAGTAGCTGATGTGAGTATAAAATGGGAAAAGACAACTTTGTCCGCTATTTCAAGAATTAATGGAAAAATGGAAAACTGTACAGTGCATAAGACAGAAATACCAACACAGACTACCGAGTGAGAGCATGAGATGTCCACCACATCAAACTTCCTTGTCCATTCTGTCAAAAGACAGAAACAGCAAATTATTATTGTTGTCTTTTGTACCAGTTTAATAATGCACAATTATTATTATCATCATTATCCTATTTAGTTGTTTGTTGGCAGCTTAAAAACAATTCCCTGTTATCATTATCGAACCGCCTCTTTCTCTTTTATATTCACTTTGTCTAATGTGGCCATCAGTTGGATATTTTCATCACTTTAACTGCAGTCCACTCTAGTTGTCATGTCCGCCACTCTTCAATTCAATTATTTTAAACAACGCCGAATCACAACACAAGTTATTTCAGGGTCCTCAGATCAGTGAAGTCATGAAAATAAAACACAATGATTCAACAATTTCCACGTAAGTCAGGAGGAAAAAAAACAGAACCAGGCTCAGAGGTGGAGAACATCTGTTAACAGAACCAGGATCAGAGGTGGAGAATATCTGTTAACAGAACCTGAGGTGGAGAACATCTGTAAACAGAATCAGAAGTGGAGAACATCTGTTAACAGAACCAGAGATGGATAATATATGTTAACAAAACCTGAGGTGGAGAACATCTGTTAACAGAACAAGAGGTGGAAAAAATCTGTTAACAGAACCAGGCTAAGAGGTGGAGAAAATCTGTTAACAGATCCAAGCTCAGAGGTGGAGAACATCTGTCAACAGAACCAGGCTCAGAGGTAAAGAAAATCTGTTAACAGAACCTGAGGTGGAGAACATCTGTTAACAGAACCAGAAGTGCAGTACGTCTGTTAACAGAACCAGAGGTGGAGAACATCTGTTAACAGAACCAGAGATGGAGAATATCTGTTAACAGAACCAGAGGTGGAGAACATCTGTTACCAGAACCAGGCTCAGAGGTGGAGAAAATCTGTTAACAGAACCTGAGATGGAGAAAATCTGTAAAAAGAATCAGAAGTGGAGAACATCTGTTAACAGAACCAGATATGGAGAATATCTGTTAACAGAACCTGAGGTGGAGAACATCTGTTAACAGAACCAGAAGTGCAGTACGTCTGTTAACAGAACCAGAGGTGGAGAACATCTGTTAACAGAACCAGAGATGGAGAACATCTGTTAACAGAACCAGAGGTGGAGAACATCTGTTACCAGAACCAGGCTCAGAGGTGGAGAAAATCTGTTAACAGAACCAAGCTCAGAGGTGGAGAACATCTGTTAATGGAACCAGGCTCAGAGGTGGAGAAAATCTGTTAACAGAACCTGAGATGGAGAAAATCTGTAAAAAGAATCAGAAGTGGAGAACATTTGTTAACAGAACCAGATATGGAGAATATCTGTTAACAGAACCTGAGGTGGAGAACATCTGTTAACAGAACCAGAAATGGAGAACATCTGTTAACAGAACCAGGCTCAGAGGTGGAGAATATCTGTTAATAGAACCAGGCTCAGAGGTGGAGAACATCTGTTAACAGAACCTGAGATGGAGAAAATCTGTAAACAGAATCAGAAGTGGAGAACATCTGTTAACAGAACCAGAGATGGAGAATATCTGTTAACAGAACCTGAGGTGGAGAACATCTGTTAACAGAACCAGAAGTGGAGAACATCTGTTAACAGAACCAGAGATGGAGAATATCTGTTAACAGAACCAGAGGTGGAGAACATCTGTTAACAGAACCAGAGATGGAGAATATCTATTAACATAACCTGAGGTGGAGAACATCTGTTAACAGAACCAGAACCAGAGGTGGAGAAAATCTGTTAACAGAATCAGGATCAGAGGTGGAGAAAATCTGTTAACAGAAGCAGAACCTGAGGTGGAGAAAATCTGTTAACAGAATCAGGCTCAGAGGTGGAGAAAATCTGTTAACAGAACCTGAGGTGGAGAAAATCTGTAAACACAATCAGAAGTGGAGAACATCTGTTAACAGAACCTGAGATGGAGAAAATCTGTAAACAGAATCAGAAGTGGAGAACATCTGTTAACAGAACCAGAAGTGGAGAACATCTGTTAACAGAACCAGAGGTGGAGAACATCTGTTAACAGAACCAGAAGTGCAGTACGTCTGTTAACAGAACCAGAGGTGGAGAACATCTGTTAACAGAACCAGAGATGGAGAATATCTGTTAACAGAACCTGAGGTGGAGAACATCTGTAAACAGAACCAGGATCAGAGGTGGAGAACATCTGTTAACAGAACCAGAAGTGGAGAACATCTGTTAACAGAACCACAGATGGAGAATATCTGTTAACAAAACCTGAGGTGGAGAACATCTGTTAACAGAACCAGAACCAGAGGTGGAGAACATCTGTTAACAGAACCAGAGATGGAGAATATCTATTAACAGAACCTGAGGTGGAGAACATCTGTTAACAGAACCAGAACCAGAGGTGGAGAAAATCTGTTAACAGAACCAGGATCAGAGGTGGAGAAAATCTGTTAACAGAACCAGGATCAGAGGTGGAGAACATCTGTTAACACAACCAGAACCAGAGGTGGAGAACATCTGTTTACAGAACCAGAACCAGAGGTGGAGAAAATCTGTTAACAGAATCAGGCTCAGAGGTGGAGAAAATCTGTTAACAGAACCTGAGGTGGAGAAAATCTGTAAACAGAACCAGAAGTGGAGAACATCTATTAACAGAACCAGAGGTGGAGAACATCTGTTAACAGAACCAGAGATGGAGAATATCTGTTAACAGAACCAGAGGTGGAGAACATCTGTTAACAGAACCAGGCTCAGAGGTGGACGGCCGTCCGCTGGTCACTATCGAGTTAAAATATTGCAAATATTATTTACAAATATAAATATCAAAACATTTTGCAAAGTTCACACAACAGATTACTTTTATGTTTGTACAGTGCAAACCTCATCAGTTACACTTACACTTACATCAGTGCTGAGTTTCAGCTGAGAAGGAGACCAGTTAATACATCAGAGAGACTGCATTCATACCCCGTCTGCTGCAACCAACATGAAACCAGAAAACTTCACAGTGGAGGATTCAACTTTCCTCCAGTCACTGATCAACAATAGCACCTGCAAAACAACATGGATTCAGGCAAAAATACACCCGAGCCATCCGAAAGGACAAAAGAAAGCTGGACACGACGTCGGCAGCAAGCGGTCGAATGACAACCTGCTGCGAAACATCTGATCAGGAAACGGTCCAGAGAAAACTACAGTCACACATTGTTCTTGCAAAGTTACACACTGATTCCACGATTATTTTAGTGAGTATCAATTCAACATAGCCCGCACCGGGCCCTGGAATATGTTTTAATATGGTCGCTGACTATGTTTCTCAAAATAGAGCTGCCAATGACCACTTGCTTTCTGCAGCTGCGTCACTGAGTGGGGAAAAGTCGACTTGGAACTCGTCGGGCTTCTGCTTCCTCCGTACTGCCACCCAGGCTTCCTGACGACTCGGGACAGGCAAGAGGGCAGCTAACGGGGGCGCTACTACATCCAGCCCACCAACTACCGTGTCCTGGTCTTTATGGAGCGGGGATTTCAATTCATTGAGCCTCTTCTAAAGTCTCATTGCTGCTCTTACAGCCAGTCAGCAAGCAGCAACCTTTCAATCTTTGACCATTCAATGTTCACAACTGAGCAACGGAGGAAAGAGTTGCTTCTATCGTCGTCCCAGTTAAGTAGATCCAAGAAAATAAACGTCCAAGAGACGCATCCAGAAAGACGAGCTCTTCGCTCTGATTCTAGTAGTGTTGGTGTTTCTCATGTGGATTTTTGTTCATGAATGGGAAGCTCAAAAATGAGACGACACATCAACCAGTCACCTCGTTGACAGCAGCCTCAGTGCAGGCGCCAAGTTGTAGCTAAAAATGAAGATTTAGAGAGCAGTGAAAGCATTACTGGTGCAAGAGAGCTGCCTGAAGTGCAGACGAGAGGTGAGTGCTCCGGGAACAACAGCGTGACCGGTCATGTTGCCTCAGAAAGACAGTGCAAACAGATGTGAGTGAGTGGGTTCGTGTTGACACTGACAACAACGCAGAACAAACTGACACAGCTGCAGTTTGTGTTTGTGAAACAAGTATGAGGAGATAGAGAAGAAATGTTTCTGTCACTGATCCCGCCGTGACATGTGTGTGTGTGTGTGTGTGTGTGTGTGTGTGTGTGTGTGTGTGTGTGTGTGTGTGTGTGTGCAGGTGGTGTTCGAGGCCCATGCTGAAGGTCATCGTCACTACACCCTGGCCCTGCTGCTCAGCCCGTACTCCTACATCACCACAGCCGTGGTCACCGACGTACACCAGTGAGCCTCATCACAACACGTTCAATCTGAACAAGTACATACATGTGTAAAGTGATGAGATATGTCGTGAGAACAAGACAATAAACGGAAAAGGCCTGCCAGGTTTTCCAGAATATGGCAACGTGTTTATTTCATCTTTCTGTTGGCAAAGAAAAAAAAACACTTTACAAAGAATTAAACTGGTTTATAGTGTCAACTGAAGTCTGACAATGGAGCTGGAAGTGTGTGTGTGTGTGTGTGTGTGTGTGTGTGTGTGTGTGTGTGTGTGTGTGTGTGTGTGTGTGTGTGTGTGTGTGTGTGTGTGTGTGTGTGTGTGTGTGTGTGTGTGTGGGGGGTTGGTGGGCTCCTGCTTCTGATCAGTGAGTGGGTATTACATTATCGTGTTCACGAGCTTCATTCTCCAACGTGGACCACGGAGAACGGATGCGATGAACAGACGAACAGCAAACACAACAGATCCCCAAAAACAACACAACGATGTGTCATGAAGTCGACCCGGACAGCTGATCCTCTTTCAGTCTTCACTCTCATTTCAGCTTCGAGAAAAATGTCCCCAGCCAACGAAAACCAGCGTGGCCATTAATCATGTCGAGACCAGCCTCTTATACAGCAGCAAGAATAGGAGGGGAAAAAAATACAAACACTGAAAAAGGTCAACTTACTTGGAATCTTCTGGGACTTTCAGTCACATTTTAATGGCCTTCATGAGTCAAAGTTGATTGTTCAGCTAAAACCACCCGATACTCAGATTGAAGGCCGATATCGATATTATTTTTGGAGTTACAAAAAGCTAATTTACGACACAAAGAGCGTACTGAAGATTGATTTTGAATAAATTAATTTCAGACAAGGTCTCGTTACGGTTGTGATACCAAAAGTGTTCAATTCAATTTATACGGCGCGAAATTACAACACAAGTTATTTCAGGGCACTAAACACAGTAAAGTCCTTACGACAGAACTTTACAACGGTGTAGAGGACTGCAACGAGTCAACATGAGCAGCACCTCAAAGGAAAAACTCCCCTTTAACAGGAAGAAAACCTCCAACCGAACCGCACTTAGAGGCGGGCCGGGATCTGGTGAGGAGAGCAGAGAGTAAAATCTGATGATTCATTGCATCTACAGTTACCTTCATGTCATATGTTATCTCCATCTGCGGATAAGAGGCCGTAACATGTAGGTAAAAGATCTTCTCCGCTGTCAACCTCGTGATAACATCTTCTCACTGATCCCTTGAATGGGACTGAACTGTGACCCAGACGTGTTTGAAGCAGGACAAAAGGCGTGAGCACCCTCTGGTGGTTGAACTACGTCACATCGACAAAGTTTTCAAGTCATTTCTAACAAATCTCTGGCATTTGTGGACGCTCATTATTGTCTACCTGCCAGCGTACACGTGGTTGACGACACATCGGTGAGAAGTCAGGTTGTAATTATTTCAAATGAAACTAAGTGATGAGAAACTTTGGGGCCTAGATCGTTCTTCATGGGACTGAATGTGTCATGAACGCATCAGAACATCATCACTGAAAGCTGCTTCCGTGTGCCCTCTGATTTAGATGAGACTTAGACTTTATTAATCTCACAGTGGGGGAATTCAGTCGTCACAGCAGCGTAGAAAAAACAAAAGGTGCACACAGTATGAAAAAAATTTACAAATACCTATAAGATATAAGATGGATAAAAAAACACTGTCAGTCCAGAAACATGCAGGACACTACAAGTACCAGGATGAAGCATTTAAACAGTCCAAAGAAGTGTCCCTGCGTTCCAGTATCCAAACTACCAACCTATTAGTACGCCAGAACAAGATTTAGTATGTCTCCATACTTAGTGTGTTAAATGTAGTGTACCAAAAGTACCAGGATGTTCTACTACATCCGGTCGTATCCCAGTCTGCAGGTCAGCCTGCTGCTCTGACCCACAATCCTTTGCGCGGCGGAAGTTACATCACATCGACTGAGGCGCCGAGAAAGTTGGTGGCGCTGAAGCTCCGCCCACAAAAAGAAGGAGAAGGCACATTTTGGTGAAGAAGTAGTATGTCCCAGTTGAACACATACTACATGCAACAGTACATACTTGTTAAGGGAAGCTGCAGTGTGAAAGTACTGAAAGGAAAAAATAAATAGTATGTGATTCGGGACGCAGGGTTCCCACCCAAACGGTCGCCATCTTGAATACGTAGAGGAAGGGGCGGAGCCACTGATATAAAGATTTTAAAATTAAGGCAGCGGAGGAATCAAAGTGTTTCCTTTCCACTGCTGCTGCTGGACAGAAGAATCAGAGGACACAAAAACACGCTGATTTCTGGGTAAAATAATTAAAGCTGCAGATATCTCGGAGGCTGATGTGTTCACATGATGAGGTCATTTCCTGTCGGTGTGTGATTTGGAACAACACTACTCAAGTACTAAATAAGTAAGAGTCCTAACACGTAAGAGTACTATGTGTTAGTGTACGTCTGGGACACGGAAAGAGGTTTTAGGGTGCAGACTCAGCAAAATGTGCTTGAAACAGCTGACGACATGTGGTTGTGTTTATTGCTTAGAAACAAAGTGAAATTTGGTTTGAATGGATTTCTTGGTAATAAAACCTCAACTGCAACGTGCATAAACTGCCCTCACAGCTCAGTGTCACATGTTGGTGAGAGTCTGTCACACCGGATCATACGTACACCATGGCATGTTGCCAAGGCAACCATAAACACCGGAACGGACACGATAACCGCTCCGTCCGTTTGATCCATGAACATCACAACCATGTTGTACACCGACTTGGTGTGATTGACATGAAGGGGGAAAAAAACACAGTTGAGTAAAACAAACCATTTTAATAACTTCAATTAGAATGGAAAGTGAAAAAGAAAGAAACAATAACTCAAGGCACAAATACTGCAAAATGGAATATAGTCGTCCAACGGTGAACACAGAGCCGAAGTGTCGTTGATACTTTTAGATTTCTGATATTGGCGTGAAGAGAAGGGCCGAGTCAGCCGGGACCCGAACAGAACATGGAGGAAAAACTGGTTACACACAACTTATTTCCCAGTTTAGCACTTGGTATCTGGATCAGCTTTAGCCATGCAAACTACACACGGAGCAGATTTATGAAGTGTGATGCAGGCGGGTTGGGAGTTCTACATGCCGACCGGCCGGCCGCACCGTCGCTCTCCTCATGCTGGGAAACACTGACCGACTCTGACGCTGCTGAGCGGAGAAAGTTCAGGCACAAAGATCTCTGTTACATCCTGTTAGTTTGAAGTGATGGACCGTTGCATTATGGGAAGGGTAAGATTCAGCGTGAATAGTCTTTAGGGGCTGGACGAAGCTGGAGTAACAGCGAGGACACCGGAGGTGCTTCTCTGTCCGTGTCCGTTTCTTTTGCATGTTTGGCCTGTCCAGATCAGGGCTGCTCTCCTGATGGTACACCTACACTGTGGACAAGTCAGGGGCATTTATTCTTTTTCTTTATCTGTCCATGGACGCCCGTCTGAGCGTTGAGGGCGTGGAGCATCTCTTTCCACATTTGATATGTGTCTACATACAGGAAGTATCCAGTGACGTCTCCACATTAATCTATGAAGTGCCCTGAGATGACCGATGTTGTGTTTTGGAACTTTATGAACTAAGTGAAGTGAATTAGAAATGAAGGCATCGTTACTGTTAAATACTGTCCCAACACAACACCGTTAAGGGCGTGATGTAAACACTAACGTTATAATACTGTATATGTCCTGACCACATCACATGAAGCTGTGTGAGCCACTTCCTCAGACAAACAGAACCATCTGCAACTTGAACCCGGTTCAGGGAAAGACCCAGCTCAGGGAGGCGGACTTCAGAACCACGATACACCGACTCTGTTCTTCTCTCCAGTCTGATCCACGTATCAAATGTTAAAGCTTCGCGGCTGCACACGAGCCAGATTGTGTTGCAGCATCAGGTTCACCGGGCTCCGAGCGTCAGAGGAGGTTGGTGGTGGAGGGGTGGGGGGAGGAGTCAGTCTTTCCCTGAAGTCCTGGCAGCATTTGTGTGGAGGTCCCTCGGGTGTACTGACTGATATGTAATACTTCCAAAGTATAGAAAATAAATTCTATATTTCTCTGGCCATTTTATACCTGAACCCTATTTTTGCTCAACAAAGTGAACGAGGTGTTTCCGTTCCCGGCCCCCCCGAGGACGCCGGTGCACGTTAACCCTGCTCATACCAACAGGAGAGACAAACCCGACAGACCGTGATAACGGCCATCTGATAGGTTTGTTGTGTGACACCAGTTGGTCACCAGTCGTATCGGTGATCGATCACATCATACAGGGCTGCTCATGACATGTCTTTAACTCACTGTTTTTCTATTTGATTTCATGGCATCATGTTTAAACTGACTTCAACAATGAATCATTGATTTTGATAACTGCAGGTGAACTGTCGACCAGACAAATAAGTTTCATCTGCAGGAACAAAAAAAATGATCTTTGTTGTTGTTTTTGAGGTTTTACGTGTTTTTCTGAGCTTTCAATCCTTTTACATGATCTTCCTTATTTGCTCCCATCCACCCATTTACAACAACTCCATCTGCTGATGAAGACCATCCAAAGCTACAGAACGTGTAATCAATGGACCTTGTGCTGAGCATTTTCATGTTTCAACACAGTCCGTGTTTCTGATTGGTTGGTTTGTAATTGTGGATCAAAGCTCTCATTGGGCCGTCGGTGGACGGACCACCGTTGGATTGACAACCGCTCATCAAAGTCACACAGCACATCAGTGTGTCCAGACTCCAAGGAGCTTTTCATGAAACTGTTAAACACGATTCAAAACTCAACAAATAAGGTCCAGGTCAAAAATGGCCATAGCTCTGATTTAACATCTGAGGACAGACAAAGAAAATGTCCAAACATACTGTACAATTCATTGTCAAATTGGAAACCTACAGACAAACAGGAGAATCAGAACAGTTAGCTTTGGGTCAGAACTTACGTCTACACGTTTCTCTCCATCTTTCTGGTGCTCAAAGCTTTAGGAAATTAAAGTTTTCACAGCATGTGCCATTCAAGAACAGCAGCAGCGTCAGCGGACACTCGTGTTCTCTCATTCTGGCTCGTCTCACTGCCCGGTAAGCTTTGGAAAAAACAAAAACCCACCACAGTCCGACACACAGCATCCAGCCCAGATGGCCATGCTTCAGCGCATGGTACAGTACAATGAAGAGCTTCATCTTATGGTCCTGCACTAAAAATCCTTAGAATAAAAATCCTAAAAAAATTAAAAATACATCCGAGACAAAATATACACTCACATGAGACCATGAACCTGCACTGAAGCATGTTGTGTGGACAAAGTCCTGAAACGGCCAAGCTGCTCATCGACAGTCAGGAAGGATCCTCGGACTGAGGAGCAGCTCTACTCTTTTCACACAGTGCACCTCAAACAAAAGAAGCACAACAAAAGGCAAAATTAAAAAATATACACATCTCCACCTGATGAAATAATTTATGTAAAAAAAACCTAAAAAAAAAAAAACAACAACTAAAAATGTGGTAAACAAAATAAATTAAGGCATGCAACAGGTCATGTCAAATCTTGAGATTTGGATTCTTCTTTGAGCCAAACATCTCATGTTATTAGAAGATCTTCCTGCTAGGAAGAAACCAGTCACTCGTTTTAAATCCTCAAAACAAAGGTAGCTGCCAAAATAAAAGTCAAACCCACTGGAATATCACTGTAATATGCCCGAGCGTTTAAAGGCCCATATTTACATACTTGTATGTTTGAGCGTTAAGAGGCTGATATTTACATACATGTTCATGCGGATAAAGCAGCAGTGCAGCAAACAAACACAGCGACGCAGACAGGAGCGTTTTTTTTCAAACACCCTGAATCAGAGAAAATAAATACCGCGTATCAAAATAAAAAAAAATGTACAACGACCTCGTGTCCCTCCTTTTAAAAGGAATACTGTGACCTAAACAAAATGATATGTATAAAACAAATCATAACAGACACTGAGAAGAACTTGTCAGTTGGCTTGTAAGGTGACGGTGATACATGAGAAGTGAAGCAGTGCGGAGCCGAGCGGAGGGAGCTGTGGTTCTGCCACGTTAAGGCTTTGCAGTAAACATCAGAGCTGAGATGCTGCTGCTCCCCCAACGGAAACCAGACTCATGTCAGGGTACGCCGGCACCAACGAAAAGACATGCAGCAACACACACACACACACACACACACACACACACACACACACACACACACACACACACACACACACACACACACACACACACACACACACACACACACACACACACACACAATCAACTGTTCACTTTTGAAGACTCGCCACTGCCTCTTTGTGTTTTCTTATTTTTTTCAATTTGGATTTTCTTTCGTTCTTTTTTTTTTCCACAATAAGATTTCTTGGCAGCGTTACACGGTGCACCTCGTCATCCCTGCCAGCCTGTCCCTCCTCTTCTCCACAGCTCTGCCTCTGATTGGCTGATGGGGGAGCCGGGAGGCCAGGCTGGAGGGGAGCCGGGTGAGCGGGAGTGGGGGCAGTGGGGTGGGGGGTTGCAGGAACAGCTCAGTAGTCTGTGATGGGGGCGAGCTCGGGGTACAGGTCCACCGAGATGTTCTTGTAGAGGCTGCTGAGGCAGACGTGGGGGGTGTAGTGGAGGTTGTTGAGGCCGTCCAGGTGTTGCCGCTCTTTGGAATACCTCAGCAGTTTATACCTGCAAACACAGGGACACACATCCTGTCTGGGTTTTTGCACTCAACCTGCTAACTAACATCACAGCTACATATATGGAAAATAATACATTCTGATAAATGGAAACTAAAATGTAAACATTATAACTAAATGCCGTGATATTATACGACTTGGCCCAATAAAAGATGGACTTCCCCTGACTGTCCCTGTCTGGAAAAGCTTTTAAAATGCCCTGATGTTCCCTGACCGGTGATAAGAAAAGAAAATCTGCATGCTCATGATAAAAATCACAAATACTTTTCCATGTCTCAGCTGTCACTCTTATTGTTCCCACAGCCCTTTTTCACAGGTGTGTTAATGATGGCTCGGTTCCATTAAGGTTCCCGTTAACCCATGACAGAGACCCAACACACACAAACAGCTGGAACGCAGCCATCATGAATATACCTGTACTTTCTTTACCGTGACGGGTCAAACTGTCTGCTGACTGACAGGTCTGCGTTTCCCTCTGGACATACAGGAAGCAGAGTCACAGAGTCCTTTCTGGTCAGCAGTGGACAAACGACACAGCAGCGGCGAAGGTAATGGAGTTGTATCTTTAGCTCTCCATTACTTTCATTTCTTGTTGCCTACCAGCTGTTATAAACAGTAGTACTGATGCCTCTGAGCCCACAGAGGGAACAGATTGGTGTATTTTGATTGGGCTGGACTAATCTTCTGCTCGGTTACTGTTTAACGTCACCAGCTTGTGTTTTTGTGCTGCTGTTTTATGTGAAATTGACCAAATATAATTGTTTTTGACTTTACTGCAGGAAAAATGACAAAACATATCTGCTTTTTATTTTCCTTCTAAATGTATTTATTCTGCATTTGTACTATTGTTAATTTTGGGTTATTTTGCTGTATTGTGTATGTATGTGCGTCACTGTGTTTTGGTATTGTCATTGTGTCTCTGTTGATGCATTGCAGTTTACGTGGCTACTCATCTCTATACAGACATAGCTGTCGTATTCCTTTTTTGCTCCATGTTGGATGTATGTCCTTATAGTTATCCTAAAAAGTTGAATTACTTTTCTCTACAACACTGGATTTCCAGTTTAAAGTCCAGATGAAAGAAAAGGCATTCTTTGAAATCGTTGTTTTTCTTGAGGCAACAGGAGTCGATTGTACATACGAGACAAAGAGCAGTTTTACCTTCCCAGAAACTGCACCTCTCCTCTGTGGTGGTGAGGAATTGACTTGTACTTGCCGATCTCCCCTTCTGGTCGCGTGACATTCAGATCAGCATAGTGAACCCTGAGGAGAAACCGTTTACAACATGAACCAATATGTGCATAAAGCCAGCCTCAACACATGTATTTCAAATGCTGATAGAAACTTGAAACTTGTTCTGAATAATGAAATCAAATGTAATTTAAATGAAGGTATTTGATGGCCAGTCATCGTCCGGTACGGTAGCACCACTGTAAACTGGTCTGTGACCAATGTCAGATACAACACCAAAATGATCATCTGTCTAACGTGAAGAATTTTCCATCTGAAGCCACAAATTAACAATAGTTGACTTTCTGTGTCCGTTTCAAATTAAAAGCCCTCGTTTTAATTTGAAAGCCCTCCAGGTTTTCTTGCATGGTCTCGCCATATATTGGGATTAACCCTACTCTTGTTTAATGTGTGTCAACAACTTTATTGCTTGTAGGATGTGACATCACAGTGTCATCGTAGTTGCAGCGATGGAAGTCAGGCAATCAGTGAATTCTGGAAGTAGGGAACTTGTTATGCAGTCACATCTGAAACATTGTCCGATTTCCAGTGTACAGTTTAAAAGAACAGTTGAACTCACGCAGGAAGTGAAACACGTTAGTGACATCTGTGCCTTCCTCATCGGAAACCCATCAGACACACAACAAATCTACTGACTCACCTGTTCCACAAGTCGTCGTCCTCTCCTCCCCAGCCCCAGAATGCATTGGGAAATCCATTTATCTTGCGGAACTGCTCCACAGTGAGTCCACTCACACCGCCGAAGAACTCGCTGTATGGAAGACTGGAAACGACAATAAACATGAGCTCAGCAGAAATCTGTATGACCCACTACGTTCACTGTGTGTGCAGCTGTGTGTGAAAGCGGCTCCATATCAACTTTCATGTCCATTTGTCAGAAAAAAAGATCCGTCATTGTGAAGAAAACACTTCGCTTTGATCACACACTCACATGTACATGTATTTGTCCAGCTTTGCAGCGAAGTGGCGGGGCATCTGACCACAGCCGTAGTAGTTTCTGTCGTTCTCGGGAATATGGTCAACGTCATGAAAAACCAAGCAGTCCCAGTCCAAGTCCTTCATGGCCTCCAGGAATCCCACGTTAAACAGCATGGCTCTGTTGAAGGGCTGGCTCCCACTCTACACACAGACGCACTGTCGCTTAGCCCGATGATGCAATTAACATTTTCCTTATACATTTTGGCACTGGGATTACTTTTACCTTCACAGGTCGCACTTTATTCATTTCATTTCAGAACTTTCTGTAGGTTTGTAATTTATTGACGTATAGTGAGTGTACAGGGTTACACGTATGCGTCACTACACCTGCTCATTCATCAAATTTGGTTTGACTTTTCCAAAATGAATTTCTCCTCAACAACTTCTGTTCTGCTGCTCTTCAGTGATCCAACAGGACTCAAAGGGGTCAATTCCAAAACGGTTTTGTTAACCCTCTTGAAGAATTATATTTATGTCTAACACATTTTTCCAATTTTATGTGTTCACAAAATTCATCAACATCCATATCAACTTGGCTGTTCACGACTAAAATGTTTCAGGAAGTTGTCTAGTTTGAAACGATATCAATCTCAGTAGGATGATCCATCTCCCACCAAACAAAGACAATCGGACCCAAATCCTTCTGTTAACTTATTCGGGGTTAAACCATGAAATTAGAACAATTTAGACATTCGTGAGGAACGATAATGTCGAACATCACCGCTCGCCCCCTAGTGGAGATTGAGGTGAAGTTATCAATACCTGGTAAAACTCCTTCATTAGAAACAATATTTTTCATCTCTTTAAAATAATTCAAGTAAAGCCTCTCATTAATAGAGTTGTCTGAATTATTTTTGGGGAGTACATTATCCACTTCTGTTATGCAATAAGCCACCAAAAGATTGCCAATACAGCTATTTAAGTCCCCACATAAATAGACATTATGCACATCTGACAAGCCATACGAGGTACAAAATACAAGATCCTGACTTGTCCATTTGCGCGCCAACTAAGGTTCACGGATGTATGACAACATTTTGGAGAGAAGTTATATCCATTCGTCATTATCGTTACAATGTGCGTGCAGCTCCGCATACATCTACATCTACTGGAGGTTGACTTACACATTAACTCCTCGCTGCATAAACATGAGACACAAATAACAAGACAGAGCCGGACCAAAGCTTTGTAATGGTGACTATCATGTACCCACACAATCACACTATGAAGACAGATCAAATGAGTAACATCTTTTACTAATGTTCCTCACTGGTTTCCAAACTCATGTTTGACAGTTGAATGAGTTACGATCACTTCACAACGTACTGCCACGGTTTCTCTGACCGGCACCGACTGACCCAAATCACCCACAACTGGACTGTCACACAACAATCTCAGCATGTAGAGCAGTTCCTACTCTCACCTGTTCGATGACGTAGAAGGCAAACTGCAGCCTCTGTCGCTGCAGCATTGGGATGAGGTGTTGGAAGAGGATGGGGAGATGTTCATGGCGGTTTCTAAATGGAATCAGGATGGCCACCTGCAGACATTAAAGGAAGCATTAACACATACACTGCTCCAAAAAATAAAGGGAACACTTAAACAACTCAATGTAACTCCAATCAATCCCACTTGTGTGAAATCAAGCTGTCCAGTTCGGATCAACACTGATTGAGGATCAGTTTCACCTGCTGTTGTACAAATGGAACAAACAGGTGGAAATGAGGCAATTATCAAGACAACCCTATAAAGGAACGGTTCTGCAGGTGGTGACCACAGACCATTTCTCTGTCCTCGTCCTTTCTGGATGGTTTTTGGTCCCTTTTGTATTTTTGCCAGTGTCCTCACCACTAGAGGGAGCATGAGGTGTCTCCAACCCACAGAAGTTGTTCAGGTAGTGCAGCTCATCCAGGAGGGCACATCAATGCACGCTGTGGCAAGAAGGTTTGCTGTGTCTGTCAGCACAGTGTCAAGAGGACGGAGGACATACCGGGAGACGGGCCGGTCCACCAGGAGACGTGGAGGGGGCCGTAGGAGGACAACAACCCGGCAGCGGGACCGCTATCTGCTCCTTTGTGCAAGGAGGAGCAGGAGGAGCGCTGCCAGAGCCCTACAAAATGACCTCCAGCAGGCCACTAATGTGCATGTTTCTGCTCAAACTGTCAGAAACAGACTCCATGAGGGCGGTACGAGGGCCCGACGTCCACAAGTGGGGTCTGTGCTTACAGCCCGACACCGTGCGGGGAGACCGGACTTTACCGGAGAACACCGAGATCGGCAGCTTCTCCGTCGGCGCCCTGCGGTCTTCACGGATGAGAGCAGGTTCACACTGAGCACATGTGACAGACGTGACGGAGTCTGGAGACGCCGTGGAGAACGTTCTGCTGCCTGCAACATCCTCCAGCGGGACCGGTTCGGCGGTGGGTCAGCGACGGTCCGGGGAGGCGTTTCTTCGGAGGGCAGCGCAGCCCTCCGTGTGCTAGCCAGAGGTACCCTGACTGCCATTAGGTCCCGGGATGAGATCCTCAGACCCGTTGAAGACCATCTGCTGGTGCAGCGGGTCCTGGGTTCTTCTGATGCAGGACAATGCTCGGCCTCATGTGGCTGGAGTGTGTCAGCGGTTCCTGCACGATGAAGGCGTCGACGCTACGGACCGGCCCGCCCGTCCCCCAGACCCGAATCCAATCCGGCACATCCGGGACATCGCGTCTCGTTCCGTCCGCCGACGCCACGTCCACCGCAGACTGTCCGGGAGTGGACCGATGCTTTGATCCAGGTCTGGGAGGAGATCCCTCAGGAGAACATCCGTGGTCTCATCAGGAGCATGCCCAGGCGTTGTAGGGAGTGATACAGGCACGTGGAGGACACACACACTACTGAGACTCATTTGGACTTGTCTTCAGGAATCTCCACAGAAGTTGGATCAGCCTGTGATCTGATTTTTCCACTTTTATTCTGAGTATGATTCTGAATCCAGACCTCCATGGATAATGATTCTGATTTCCATTATTTCCATTGATCATTCTGATGTTATTTTGTTCTCAACACATTCCACTATGTGATGAATAAAGATTTTCAACTGGAATATTTCATTCATTGAGATCTAGGATGTGTGTTTAAGTGTTCCCTTTATGTTTTTGAGCAGTGTACTTCCCATTAGTGGTTATTGGTCCCAACAACCTGCCCGTTGTACATTGGTTGTCATCTCTCTATGTTCTTTTCTCTCTCTGCTCTCTACTCATCCCGACCGGCGGAGGCCGACCTCCGAGCCTGGTTCTTCCTGTTCGGTGTGTTCCCTCCTCATTGTTGTAAATTGCTTGTTCAAAGAGGAATAGTTGTGTTTTCCTCTTTAAGAGCAGCCTGGCTGCGTTGACTTCAGTTTTCTTCTCTGTGAATACAGTCTGGAAACTCAGCTCGTATTCATATTTGCTCAGCCACCCTGAAGGGCGGACCAATCAGCGACCAGTGTCGGTGGTTAACCGCGTTTGTCCCACCCCTCCTTTACTGTGATTGGAGGGCTGGAGACAGTGCTGCAGCATTCAGCGCAGAATAAACGTTTAGCACATCGTCAAGCTGCTGGTGTTCAATAAAACAACTTAAAACACGGTAGATCGTTGCAGCGGTGGCAGACTGTCGGCCAGTTTCGGCGCATACTGATTGGTTGAAGTTAACTGGAGGTCTATGCCCAGTAGGATGGAACGACTGCAAACAGTTCCCAATAGAGACCAGACCCTTATTCATCCAGTGAAAATGGGTCTGGCCAGGCTACTATAATACTGCAAGGTCTTGATCTTAAAAGGTAAAGTTCCCCGGGATGACTCATGATTTGGCACAAAATAAATAATTTCCCAGAAGACTCCATTCTGAATTCATTTATCTGTATCATGACATCATCCTGAATTTGTTTTCCTTTTGGTAGACGGTACGCTCGGTAGACCTATAAATGACACAAACCCACCTTCCAACGAGGTCTGCAGTCCTTTGGTTTCCAATGGCCACCAAACTCAATGTCAAAAAATTTGGAGAACTTCAGTTCTATCTCCTCCATCGGGATCTCTGCCATGTTCACTTCCATAAGGCCCTCTGTGAAGAACATTTGTAAAAGGAAGGTTATTCAATGGAAACAGCAGCACCAACACGACTTCGCTGAAGTTAGGTACCAGTGTACTTACTCATAGAAGGTAATCGCTCTGGGCAGGGGAGGTTCTGGGCGTAGGTGAAGTTCTCAGGGAGGTATGTGGTTGGCTGGGCCAGGTATTCACTGGAGTTACTGCCATCAGGATAGTCTACAACAAACACAACCAAAATCAGGTGGAACAGAAGACTCCACAGAACCACATCACAGAAATCAAATACGGAGACTCTGCAATATGAAGCAAACATTGTGATTAGACTAATGTAATGCTGTCAACCTCGGGGCTTGAATCAGGTTTGTGATTTTGGTTATTTTATTTGGACATATCACAAATGTCTTTGGCCAGTCTTGAATTCTGACCTTGTTTAACAAGCTCAGTATCTTAATGTTGGTGATCATACTCACATTTGAAATGTCAATGTTTCCTTAAACGGTGGAAAATAAAAAATACTAAGAATCTGTACGGATTTAAGATACTTTATTTTTTGCTGTCATGTACGTCCCCCTAACAGTCACGACCCCATTACAGAGTGAACGGGAGGCAAATATTGTAAAGCTCTTCTTGGAGCACTGAGGTAAAAAGGCACTTTATAAGTGCAGACCATTTAACATTAACTCACATGCAAACATACAACTTTTATAAATGTGGAAAGAAGAAGTATTAAATAATAACATTCTTGATGAAAAGGATCAAATTAGTTGAAAGCCAGATCATAAAAGTCTTGAGCTGCTCCTTAAAACCACCAACAGAAGTTGCTTGTTTCAGTTGTGGTGTGGGTGTGTTCATAAACATACTAACATACTCTGATAAACAGTCAGTAAGAATCAAGTTTAAAATCAATTCAGGAGTTCTTTCAATGTTTTGTTTTTTAGCAAACAAGAACAAAGTGCATTACAGGAATCTGGGCGAGAAATTACAAAAGCACGAGTCATCTTTTTGGGATGTTTCAGTGAGGCAGGATCCAACTCTGGTTAACTCATATACAATATCAGTGTTCTCCGGCCATATATACACTATAGGTACAACCTGTGTGTGTGTGTGTGTGTGTGTGTGTGTGTGTGTGTGTGTGTGTGTGTGTGTGTGTGTGTGTGTGTGTGTGTGTGTGTGTGTGTGTGTGTGTGTGTGTAACTTACCTGTCCCGTTGAGTGTACTGTTCTTGTTGGTGTACAATCTGATCATCTGGCCGATGGTCCTCACATTGTCCCTCAACAAGATGCCTTGAGCCTGCACCATGAAGAAGTACGTGTTGGCTGATGGAAAAATGGGAAACAGGTTTTTTAGTCAGCTTGACTGTTTGCATTACTTTTTAATTAGTTTTGTTTTATGTGGCAGTTTATCAACCTCCCTCTCCCTCACATGCTGTTAAACACAACTTGAAAAGTAGACGTCTTCGTAAGAAGCCCACGTGTGCTTCTTCCCTCTCCTCTCCCCTCCGTCCTCTCCTCTCTCCGTCCTCTCCTCCCCTCCCCTCTGTCCTCTCCCCCTCAACCCTTCTGTAGCTGCAAGTTTATGATCTGCTATTGATGAGCGAAGATAATATCTGAAGTGTCCTGACTTGGGACTATATAAATACAAAAATGAATTAAATTTGATTCTAAAGCAGCAGCACTGAATCACAGCTACAGAAGCAACAACACAGAACCGACGCTGGAAACAAAATCACAGTTGGCAACAATAAAAATCAAATAAAAACAAAATAGGATACTAAACCATTAGCAGGTGTGCTGACTTCCAAGTTTAAAGTGTTGACTGGACAGAAAAGCAGCAAGATGACCTGTTTCAGCTTCTTATTTACTGACTTTAATAAAAGCACTAGGATTTATCATTAGCTTCCAAAATTGAATTATTGATTTTTATAATATGTATATTTTGCTTTCATTGGGGAATTAATATTCCATAACAACCAAAATGTCATCTTATAGTCTCCTACATACATGGAGCCCTGATGAGGTCATTAATATGAGATGAGAGATGAACTATGGAAGAAAGAAACAAGGAACGATCCGACATCAACAGCAATCAGTCCATTATATGTATTCAAGAGCTTTTTAAAGTAAAAATGTAAACAAATAAAATTTCCACTGGTGTTTTTGAGCTTGAACAACCATGAAGAGAAAAATATTTGCAGTGTTGTTGAGCACAAACGCAGGGTAGAACGGTTCAAGTGAAACAAGCTGTTAGTTATATGCAAAAAAAAATAGCTGGAAGGTAAAAGAAAAAAAAAATCATTTTGGAAGCATTATGGGTTTAGCATTACCATGACGATGACAGACACAAAGTGATGGACAAAACTGCACCTGTGTGCAGCACTCTGCACCATGTGTTCACTATGCCAGCTACAGTTTGATGACCATCACCCCATGCAGATGGAGACAGGACAACATCCACAACTACAGCATCACAGGTGTTCACAGCAACACACATCAGTCCCTCTAGTCGTGGAGGATTCAGGGTTTCGTCAGATAATTAAAGTATCTTCAGCCGTGTTACATTATCCTCTCCAACCGGCACCAACGCAAACGTCACAGCTGTTCCTGCTGACAGACGGACGGACCGCCGAGTGGCAGACAGTCGCCTCACTGTGACGGCACACTGCCCCCCGGAGGACTGGCAGATAAAAAGCCTCCGCATGTCTCTGATGCTCTTCATGTTGAAGGCCTTTATGTCCTTCATGTGGCTATTTTTGTTTTGAAAACAAAGCTCTATTTGAATAAAAACTATGATGTCCTCTGTCCTCCTCCCTGATGCCCATCCCAAGATAAGTCTTATCACAGAGCACCCAGGCGGTCCTGGTAGGTGAGCAGGGCGGTGCTCATCTGAACCACATTAAAACTGAAACCTAAATAGTAATGAACTGTTTGGGGTCAAACAAAAACAAGATCCAGAAATATTCCAACTGCACACGAACTTCAACAGTTAAATTTGTCCGCTGCTAGGCGGACGTAGTAAAGGCTGACAGGACAGTAGCAGTGGGATCATGTCCCAGAGGACACGCCCCCATATCACCGTTTAGGCAACGACACAACACATTTATTTTTTGGTTAGAGGGACAGACTCCAGTTTTGTTTCCCTGTTATTTATTTGGTGGATATAACCAAGTGGGAAAAAAACATAATTGACCTTAAAATTGTATTCAGGGAACTTCATTGGAATTTTTATATCACGCATGGATTTCTTTCTCTTGTCTTCCTCAGTCTGACCCGGCATCGCCCCATCAAACGGCTGATGTCGGCTCCATAGCGGAGACGGATGGGAATCAAGAACCGTGTCCAGCTGAGAATTGGCTCCAACTTTTCTGATCCTTCACTGTTGCATGCTTCTAAGTTGATCAATTCACTTTAACAATGCTGGCATGTTTTTCAGACAGTTGCGCTTTGCAAAAACGTATGCTGCCATGATGTCCTCTTCCAAGTGTGAAGGAGTATCTGAGGGGGCTGTGAAAATCATGATGAACATGAAAGGCCCTTTGTAGAAGTAGGGTTTGCTTTGTCCCTTCTGGGCTACTGTAGAAACATGTCAGTGCAACTTGGCAGCTCTGTGGAGGAGGACCATCCTAAGATAACAACACACTGCTCAAAACAGAATTATAGATATATTCCAGTTTTGCTGTATATCCTCCGAAATCCAACACACTGAAGCTTTAGGTAGATACAAGCCCTGGGTTTCAATGTTATTCATTCTTGCACTACAATGCCTTATTTCTCTCGCTATCTGTTTACAGATAGTTTGCATGAGGCATTTAGGGAGCATCAGTAAATTGCAGCTACAGAAAATAGCCTGGGTTAAACACTTCCCACCTAAATTGCAAAATCATTGCATGAAAAAGAGTCCCAAGCTGCACCATCCACCACCACAATTACTCTCTCAGCCTCCAGGAAACACTGCAGGAACATGGGTTCAACTTCCAGGAATGCTTCGGCTTCTCATCAACATTAAAAGGACATTGGAACACACACATTTAGTTCAGACTCATCAGATATCAATACGTTTATAATATTATTGGTATCAATAAACTCTTTTCAATTCCTGTCCCTAACAGTTTAGCAATTTATGTTAATGAGGGGAAATTCTGCCTTCCATGCTCCACCCACCTCTCCACCCACCAAGGGTTAGGAGCCTCATTTCATTGTTTCTGGGTTTCATTTTTTTGCTTTATTCAATCTGATCCACTCTTGTGACATCAAGTCTTTGTAATAACAAATGGAAAAAAAATTCAGGAGGAAACGAGAGGACAGGAGGAAGGAGAGGGGAGAAAAGGAAGGAGAGAGGAGGAAGGCAAGAGGAGAGGAGGAAGGAGAGGGGAGAGGAGGAAGGCGAGAAGACAGGATGAAGGAGAGGAGGAAGGAGAGAGAGGAGAGGAGGAAGGCGAGAGGAGAGGAGGAAGGAGAGAGGAGAGAGGAGAGGAGGAAGGAGAGAGGACAGGAGGAAGGAGAGAGGAGAGGAGGAAGGAGAGGGGAGAGGAGGAAGGAGGAAGGAGATAGGAAAGGAGGAAAGTGAGAGGAGAGGAGGAAGGAGAGAGGAGAGAAGGAAGGAGAGAGGAGAGGAGGAAGGAGAGAGGAGAGAAGGAAGGAGAGAGGACAGGAGGAAGGCAAGAGGAGAGGAGGAAGGAGAGAGGACAGGAGGAAGGAGAGGGGACAGGAGGAAGGAGGTAGGACAGGAGGAAGGAGAGAGGAGGAAGGCAAGAGGAGAGGAGGAAGGAGAGAGGACAGGAGGAAGGAGAGGGGAGAGGAGGAAGGAGAGGGGAGAAAAGGAAGGAGAGAGGAGGAAGGTGAGAGGAGAGGAGGAAGGAGAGGGGAGAGGAGGAAGGCGAGAAGACAGGATGAAGGAGAGGAGGAAGGAGAGAGGACAGGAGGAGGAGAGAGAGGAGAGGAGGAAGGAGAGAGGAGAGGAGGAAGGAGAGAGGACAGGAGGAAGGAGAAAGGAGAGGAGGAAGGAGAGTGGAGAGGAGGAAGGAGGAAGGAGATAGGAAAGGAGGAAAGTGAGAGGAGAGGAGGAAGGAGAGAGGAGAGGAGGAAGGAGAGAGGAGAGGAGGAAGGAGAGAGAGGAGGAGAGGAGGAAGGAGAGGGGAGAGGAGGAAGGAGATAGGAAAGGAGGAAAGTGAGAGGAGAGGAGGAAGGAGAGAGGACAGGAGGAAGGCAAGAGGAGAGGAGGAAGGAGAGAGGACAGGAGGAAGGAGAGAGGACAGGAGGAAGGCAAGAGGAGAGGAGGAAGGAGAGAGGACAGGAGGAAGAAGAGGGGACAGGAGGAAGGAGGTAGGACAGGAGGAAGGAGAGAGGAGGAAGGCAAGAGGAGAGGAGGAAGGCGAGAGGAGAGGAGGAATGAGAGGGGAGGGGAGAGGAGGAATGAGAGGGGAGAGGAGGAAGGAGAGGAGAGAGGAGGAAGGCGAGGGGAGAGGAGGAAGGAGAGAGGACAGGAGGAAGGAGAGAGAGGAGAGAGGAGAGGAGGAAGGCGAGAGGAGAGTAGGAAGGAGAGAGGAGAGAAGGAAGGAGAGAGGAGAGAAGGAAGGAGAGAGAACAGGAGGAAGGAGAGAGGAGGAAGGCAAGAGGAGAGGAGGAAGGCGAGAGGAGGAAGGAGAGAGGACAGGAGGAAGGAGGAAGGAGAGAGGAGGAAGGCAAGAGGAGAGGAGGAAGGAGAGAGGAGAGGAGGAAGGAGAGGGGACAGGAGGAAGGAGAGAGGACAGGAGGAAGGAGAGAGGACAGGAGGAAGGAGATAGGACAGGAGGAAGGAGAGAGGAGGAAGGCAAGAGGAGAGGAGGAAGGAGAGAGGACAGGAGGAAGGAGAGGGGAGAGGAGGAAGGAGAGAAGACAGGAGGAAGGAGAGAGGAGGAAGGAGAGAGAGGAGAGAGAGAGGAGAGGAGAGGAGGAAGGCGAGAGGAGAGGAGGAATGAGAGAGGAGGACTGAGAGGGGAGAGGAGAGGAGAGGAGAGGAGAGGAGAGGAGAGGAGAGGAGAGGAGAGGAGAGGATAGGATATAGGAGAGGAGAGGAGAGGAGAGGAGAGAGGACAGGAGGAAGAAGAGAGGACAGGAGGAAGGCAAGAGGAGAGGAGGAATGAGAGAGGAGAGGAGGAATGAGAGAGGAGAGGAGGAAGGAGAGGAGAGAGGAGAGGAGGAGGGAAGGTGAGAGGAGAGGAGAGGAGAAAGGAGAGAGGAGAGGAGGAAGGAAAATGATCATTTTCAATTCAAATTCTCAAATAATGAAAAAGAATGAATAACAGTATTGATGAAATGAAAATAAGAGTTTAAACTGCTGGATACAGGGTGACTGTGGGAGGAGCCTTGTTTTATCAATGATCTGTGATTGTTGTTACTTTTCTGGCATCATGTTCATTTAAAAGAAATACAGTAAAGATCATAATCCATAATTGTGTTCAGATTCACCATTTGTAAACCCCACTGCCACCACTGAGCACCGACGCCAGCAGAAACCAGGGAAAACCCTGTCGTGTACAAGTGGTCGCAAATCTACAAACACTCCTTGATCTAACTTTGTAAACCTCCTCACCAACGTAATCCACGGATCACCTGCTTTTCCACAAACAGCTTCGGGAACAGATGGTAAAACTTTATAACGGTATAATTATCTACATCACCGCCTGCATTTCACAGATGGGTGAAAACTAAGGCTGCTCCTGTCACCAACCACAGGATGGACTTGAAACTATTAATGGCGTAGCATCATCTATTTATTCTTTACAACATTTTACATTATGTATTGATATTATAAGATAATAAAGTATCATTGTTTAAAGGTGTGTACTTATTGGCAGTCACGGTGCGCAGTACAGAAACATACAACTTAAACCACAGCAGCGTCTGCTTGATTATTGTGAACAGGTTATTCAGAGCGAGAGGTGGATAGAGATCATTCATATTCTTTATACCTTTTAAAACTTGCTTTGTAAGCATCAATTCATGTTTCTGTATGTTTGGCAGCCTGTTTGTTCCTCTCGTCATGGATAATACTCCCTGCTGTGCTGAAAAGATGTCGCTACCAAAACGCACGCTCGTGTTGCGCATGACGACGAAAGCGACTTTTATTTTCCTGCCAAAAAAACACACGTCTGTCTGCTTTGTGTGACAACCTGCTCCGATAGGAAGAGGTGGATGTCGCTGCCACTACGTTCCCCGTCAGCATCCAACAACTCAGCGTACATAGCAGTGAAGGAGCAGCTCGTGGTTCCTTCTCTGGAGGATGTCAGAAAACAGTTCATTGGGGAAATATCTCACTTTATCTGGGGTTTTTTTTATGTATAAGAAGGAAACAAAAAAATCTTTATTAAACACAGCGAGAACGGTGAAGCCATTCAGCTGAGAGCTGAGAGTTTACATCATGTGATCGGCTCCCTTTGTAAAAACTCAACACAAAGAGTCGTATTAAAGATCGACGACCAGCACAAGTGTCCGGAGCAGCTTCAGTCCTCAACATGTGACACTCTGCTGGAGGAAAACCAGCATTCCTCTGAAACACCTTCCCCCATTCGGTCATTTAAGAAGCGCTACAAAACCTGCTCAGCGAGTCCTCGTGATCTGCGCATAAAATCTTCATTTGATATGCTCCTCCACTCCTTTCTTTTTGCTTATTGTCATTAATCTGTATCTCCACATTTCACTGGGTGTCAGTAACAGTACGTGTGCTTTCATCTATTTCTGGAAAGTCATGCTTGAGTAATCATGCCACATCAACTTCAGCAAACTATTCCATTGAAAAGTCATAGATACAGATATTAATCGACAGTCTACGAGGCTAATGACAGAGAAACAGGGTCTACTCAGCTTCCTGAAAACAGGCTAAAAGCACACTTTATATCTGATTGGTAGATTTATGTCGTGAATAACTGCAATCAACCTCACTATGAGTTTACATGCACTTAAAAAATAAGAGATGATTGCGTCTTTGTGAGACACTTACTGGTATCTTGATGAATATGTCCAGCTCTCACCTTGTGCCCTGAGTTTGAAGCATGTTGTGATCATGTACCAGCAGCTTCATCAACTCATCCTCCAACACACATGTTGGAATAATAAACACCAGGAAACGACCTTCGGGGTAAAACTCCCTTATTAATGGAGGATCAATACATTTATAAACCTTTTTGATTACTTCACCTACTTGAATAAAAAAATAGAGTGTGGGGGGGGGGGGGCACCAACTCATTTCACCTGCCAATCAAACCGTGCTGTGGTGAACACATGGAGGTGTGGCAGTGAGGACTGGTCACCTGCTTCACGTTCACTCACTCATTCATTCATTCAGCGGCTGTACGGCGCCAGAGAAAAGACATAGCCCCCATTACCCCATTACCCCGGGCCAAGGGGACCGTGTTTACATTAAAACAGGCTCTGTGACGTCTCAAAGGAGCCGCAGCTGGCTGGCCACCGAGGCCCGGGTGGACCGGTCCGCTGCGGGCTGGGTCGCCTGTTAGCTCGCCGGTGATAAGCAGCTGGTCCGGAGGATAATCCGCACATAATCACATTAACTGGCACCGTGTAAAGCGTTTAGCGCACGGGGACGTTCACCCACCTATTCCCGGAGCCACGTAGATGAAGTAGAGACATGTGGTGGACATGGAGAAGAAGAAGATGAAGGCCAGGAACGACCGGTTGGACACTCGCAGCAGCCGCCTCCAGTTCACCATTTTGGCTCAGGCCCGCTTCTCTCTCGCCGAAATGAGTCCCATACAATACTTGTTTGGAGTTAAAGGGTCCCCGGACTGAGAGACATCAATGTGACCGACGTGTCCGTGAAGAGAGTCCGCACCATGAAAGCCCGGAGAAGGCTAACGCTAGCGCTGCTAGCTGGCCTGCTTCCCTGCCGAGAAATGTCCAGATGAAACCAGGCCGAGGCTCCGAGGAGGCGGCGGAGGGCTTCACCGGCGGCCGGGCATAGCGGGACCGTCACACCGCGGGCTGACACCACCTAACGACACTCATGGGGCTCTTCCATGGCTACGGGGTCGGTCATGAGAGGGGGCAGGACCGCGCTGCCTTCCCCGCCGCAGCCTGCTGTGGGCCGGGGCGACGCTTCCTACAGTCGGCGCTCTACTTCATCGAACCGCGCGCACGGGGGTTCGGTCATGCCACCGGGGATCCCCGCACCGATGCCGCACGATTATAAAACTCGACACATCGGAGAGCAGCAGGACGTGTGAAAAATAAGCTCATTAAAAGAGATCAAACATCTGCTTCCCTTTCATTTTCTGCTGGCACTGCAGAGACCGTTTCCGGTGGGTGGAACCCCCTCCCTCCGTCTCCATGGAAACCTGTCTGCGCGGTGCGGCGCATCTTCATGGACTGCATTTCTGGCTTGTTTGTTTGTTTGTTTGTTTGTTTGTGTGTTTGTTTTCATTTAGCGCACTTAGTCAACCCCAGACACATTTCAAAATACAGTACAAACACAGAATATCAAAATGTACATTTAAAAATGTGCAAATTCACACTCGAGTCCGAAATGGATTAAAAAATGTATAACACGTAGACTACATATGAAAAAGAAAATAACATTATTCATCTTATTATTATTACTATCTATAAAGTCACCCAAATCAACAGAATGAACGGTAGACATGGACTGTCTGACTCCGTATACAAAATATTTTAGTCTTTCATAATTCCTTGAAAAGCCTCAACTGTCAATTCTCACAGAAAAGAAACAGAAAAAAAAATCTCTATGTCTGTGTTGGTGTTGTATGAAGCATCAAACACTCACCAGGCCAAAATTATGTTTCTGAATATACAACTATTGGCCAAAGCATTATGACCATCGAGACATAAAATGAATAATGAATCATTTTTTGTAACAATGGCGTGTGCCAAGGGGCCTGGGGTCATTAGACGGTAAGTGAACAGTTTTATAATCAACATGCTGGTTTTGGGAGAATTGATATAAAAACCCGATGAAGATTTTAAAAGTTGTCTATGTTGGATGGAATTGCAAACATTATTATAAAAATTATCAATATAAATAGGTATTGGAAAACCAGCAATAACAGTGGAGGGGAAAGACACTTTTTTGGCACTCATGGTGTACTTTTTTTTATCTGGCCTTACCAAGATTGGAGATATTTGAAAATAAGAACTAGTTTGAGCAGTGAAGTACAGCGCAATTTTAAATTATATTTGAAAATAATCTTTCAGCTTCCACCTTTTATAAGAAAACTTGTAATGCCATTTATGGCACCAGTGATGACCTTAAGCTTATTTGGCAGAGCACTTTGGAATTAAAAATTGAAAAGGGCTTCTGGGCAAAGGTAATTTCCAGTACTGACTGATTTACAAGAGAGGTTTTGTGAAAATGTACACGCTATAATCAATATTGTTTCACACCTGTCCTACATAAAATGGGTTTACTTGAAACCAATCTGTGCTGGAAATGCAAAATGCATGAAAGCACTTTTATCAATGCAATGTGGTCCTTACCTCTGGTTCTACCCGGAAGTATATATGTGGCAGCCATATTAAAAGCTGTTCAAATTTTTAAACACCTTAGGAAAGGTGCTTTAATGCCTCCTTATCATTTCCTTTCATAAAGGAAAGGAGATAACTTCATCACGAGACCATTCAGGAATGATGATACATTTGCAGATAAACATAACTTGTAATTTAAAAAAATTCCCCTCGGGGATTAATAAAGTAACTACCTAACCTAACCTAACCTAATGCCCATCTTGCATGAACTTAAAAATAGTTTTCATTCAGTTATATAATTAGAAGTCATGTCGATATCTGTGTGGACAGGACCACCTCATGAAATTAGAATTACCGCCTAACATCTGCATGCCTCTACTAACCTGTCCAAACTCACGGTTGAGATGTTGGTGCAAAGAAGCGAAGAATTTTAAAACATTAAGGTTTCACACACAACTTCAATCATGACAGCGAAATAACTCTTTACAATCACTATCATTTTTCTACTTTATTGAGTTATGGCCACAAACGTGTTTTGTGAGTTAACAGTTACCTTTGACCTCCAAATTCCAACCAGTTCATCATTAAAGCCGAGAGAACACTTGTGCCAAATTTGAAGACGTTCCCTTCAGGCCATCCCCAGTATATCATGCTCAAAAGCATGGGTCAATGTAAGGGAACAGCGACTGACCTTTGTCCCCCCCAAAAAAATCAAATCAGTTTATCCTTAAGTCCGAGTGAAAGTTTGTGCCACATTTAAAGAGATTCCCCGAAGGTGTTTCTGAGATAAGGGGCCCTAATGTTTTTGTTATTTGGGTGAACACAGTCTAAGGGCGTAACTTCTGTGGAGCGTAGCGCAAGCGTCGAGTAGCTGGAATAGACACTTAGAATATGTTATGTTCTTCAGTCATGACCAATTAAACCAGCTTCTCCCATCCTCTTAAAGACTGCTGTGGTGCAGGTCCTTGCCACCAGCGGCAGTGATCAGGGTCCAAGCAAGTTGCAAGCAGTAGAAGAGAAGAAGCACATGAAAGTAAACCACATGTAACCATCATTGTTGACCATTTGTTCCGAAGCGCATTCGATCTGTGAACCTTCACATTGACTTACATACTGCACCACAGAGGAGACATGCAACCATCTAGTAACTTTAACAGATGACATTACATTTGTGAAAAATGGGTTGTTTGGTGATAAAATTATGAAGACAATCCCTTATTATGCCAATGATGTCGGGTTAATTGTCAAATATTTTGGTGAAATTTAATCAAATGTTGAAGGAAATAGAAACTGTTGTAGTAGACAAAAAGCACATGAATGTAAACCACATGTATCCATTGCAAACATTGTTGACCAGTTGTACTTGTCCAATAGTGGATTTAAACCATTGATCATCGGGTCTCCAGAGAAGGTAACTTAAAGACGACACCACTGGGGAGATATACTACATTTGCACAACCGTCTGGTAACTTGAGAGAGAGAGAGAGATATCACATGAGCAAAAAACATCACATCATTCTCATGATATCAGGTGGATTGTAATAAAGATGGTGCAGTGGTTAGCACTGTCACCTCACAAAAAGAAGGTTAAGGGATGAGGCTTGTTTTGGTGAAGTCTGATCAAATGTTTGGGCGAATAGGAAATGTTGTGCATAGAGTACAAATTACAGGAAGATTTTGAATGTCACCTAAGACTCACCGCTTGACCAAACTAAACCTGCTTTGAAAACTTGATCTAGTCTTCAAAGAACGTCTGTGTCAATTGTGGTAGCATAAAATAAAGACTAATAACAAATAAAGACTTGTGGAGTTATACATGTTAATTGATTCAGCATATTTTAACAAATTGAGTGATGGACTTTTGAATTGACCATAGGTTGGCAGTGAGCCAAAGTTTTGTCACAATGCAGAAGATGTCCTGAAAAACATTGAGCTCTGTTGGCTATAGGGGTGATTTATGTGAAATGGTCAGAGATTAAGAATTGTAAACATAGCCTCAAGTGGCATTGATATGAGTCCAAGAAAAATCAAAAACGTTGAATTCTGCACAAGAAAGTAAACCACATGCACACATTGCAACATGGCTGAGGAAATGTACTCGTCCCTGGGCGGCTTCAATCCATTAATGGATTCCCAGAGCAGGTGACTCACAGAATGCGCCACTGGGGAGACACGCATTTGCACAACCATCTAGAAAATTGAGGGAATGACACTACATGTACAAAACTAGAGTAGTTTTTGTTAAAGTTAAACAGTAGTTACTTAAAACTTCTAAACTTCTAAAATTCAAAATGTGGGTAATACAATTCTGAAACAATTCACATGTCATTGAGATGATGTCAGGTGCAGAGTCTGGCTCTTGGTGTTTGCTCCAGCATGTTCCTCATGTCCAACAGTGCATCCTCCACAACCTTTATCAAATGCGCTGTCCCTGCAGCAGGTGGTGGAGAGGGTGGTCAGAATTATCCAATATCCAAAAGCAACATTTAAACTGAAATAACAATCAGAAAACAGATCCTCTGTGGAGTGAGACGGTCCTCTGTAGAGTGAGATGTTCCTCTGTGGAGTGAGATGGTCATCTGTGGAGTGAGATGTTCCTCTGTGGAGTGAGACGGTCATCTGTGGAGTGAGACGGTCCTCTGTGGAGTGAGATGTTCCTCCGTGGAGTGAGACGGTCATCTGTGGAGTGAGATGTTCCTCTGAGGAGTGAGACGGTCATCTGTGGAGTGAGATGTTCCACTGTGGAGTGAGACGATCCTCTGTGGAGTGAGACGGTCCTCTGTGGAGTGAGATGTTCCTCTGTGGAGTGAGACGGTCATCTGTGGAGTGAGACGGTCCTCTGTGGAGTGAGACGGTCCTCTGTGGAGTGAGATGTTCCTCTGTGGAGTGAGATGGTGCTCTGTGGAGTGAGACGTTCCTCTGTGGAGTGAGACGGTCCTCTGTGGAGTGAGATGTTCCTCTGTGGAGTGAGACGGTCCTCTGTGGAGTGAGACGGTCCTCTGTGGAGTGAGATGTTCCTCTGTGGAGTGAGACGGTGCTCTGTGGAGTGAGACATTCCTCTGTGGAGTGAGACGGTCATCTGTGGAGTGAGACGGTCCCCTGTGGAGTGAGACGGTCCTCTGTGGAGGGCAGAGTGTCCAATGTCTCTCTGGTTTTCAGTGACAATTTTCAGACCCAGATTCCATTTCAATGTATTTCTCACTGATCTCCTACATCGGAGAGTGACTGAAATAAAGGTTTAATAAGTGAATTGAAAGAGAGAAAAAGGGGTCAAGATATAAATCATATAAAGTTATTGAATTTGATACATCTGTAATTACATTATCTTTTCCTTAACTGTTAGTTCATGATGTCAGCCTGGCTGCAGAGCTGAAAACAAACCTTGTTCTTGTTTCCTCTATTATTGATTAATAATATGCAGTTCTGGCATTACAGATGGTTTTATTACATGTTATTATTCTTCTAAATGAGTGGGACGCCACCTCTGAAGACATAAGATATTATATTCATGAGATTCTTTAGTCCTCTCTTTACCGCTCCACTGACTGAGGAAGGAATCTGTGTTGACTGACATCAGTGCTTCACCGCCTCCGTGTGGCTGCTGACGGGACAAAACTGATTGAAGGAGCGTGGAGGACGAAGAGGGACTGTTGATGTCCCGTCAGCAGCCACACGGAGGCAGTGAAGCACTGTCAGTCAACAGTCCTACTACATCCTCCATGCTCCTTCAATCAGTTTAACGTTGTGTGTCTTTGAGGCCTCAACTTGTTCCTGATATGTCTAAAATGAGCTATATTGCATTTTAATACATTGCACATCTTTTTAATATGTTTTTTAAATTTGAGAGTTGAGTCTAAAGAGAAGGTTTGCAGCAGATGTACACTAAACCAGCACGCATTTCTGAGTGGAGCGGGATGGGAGATAAAGTTTGCAGTTGTCATATTCTAAGTCTATATTTTGTATCGAGTCGAACAAAACATTCCTGACGTCTGCATCACAGTCTCGTCAAATCGTCACTCACAACTGAACGGCAACGCCCAGAAACGCTGAGAACTTTCTCACGAGTGACGTAAAGCTGACTACACTTCCTGCCTGTGGCACAGGAAGACGGTAGGAACTGTCCTGACAGGTTGGTGACTGTGATCACAAGACTGTGACATGTAGAATGTCATGTTCAACACTTCCTGAGAACTTTGTGTTCCCATGAAATAACACCAGTGTGACAAGAATGAGGACAAGCAAAATGTATCAGCATCCAACTGGTGTAAATCAAAGAAACTAGCAGTCCTGTTTTCATCCAGATGCACACTGAAGGATTTGTAAGTGTGCAGCACCTCAGTGTCCTCTCAGATGGTGATTGGCTGAAGGGAGGGCTTATACTTTCTAGAATCCACAACCATCTCCTTCGTCTTTAAGATGTTCAAAAGGTTTTTGTCGCTCCAGTCGGTGAAGGCCCTCGTCAGATCCCTGCAGCCGACTGATGTCCCAGAGACACAGTTCACCAGCCTGGCAAACTGTGGTCGTCCTGTCAGGTAGTCCGTGATCCAGGAAGTGAAGGAAGGATCCGCACCCAAGCCTGTCTTTAAGTACAGGGGGTTGAATGTTGTTAAATGCATTTTTTTTTTAAAAACAAACAAAGAACATGATCCTCACATGTCCCCCTGGGTCATCCAGGTGAGAATATGCCTGGTGGAGCAAGGAAAGTACAGAAACATCCACTTCTAGATGTTTCCGTTATGCAAACGGTAGGAGGTCAGGTGCATGTTCTAGAAGTAGCCACTCCAGGGCGTTCATGATGCGTGATGTGAGAGCCACCAGTCTGTAGTCATTTAATGTAGCCGGACGTCCTACTTTGGGTAGCGGTACCAGACAAGATGTTTTCCACAGAACTGGGACCCTCCCCGTTTGTAGACTCTGTTTGATGATAATCAATAATTCCATACCGCAGCCTCTTAAGCTCCACCCTCCCCTCATCTGCCTTAAAAAAAACAGGGTGGGGGTCCCTGGTGTGTGGGGGGTTACAGCAGCAGTGTCAGTGAAGTACCAGTTTAAAAAAAGGGATGATGAGAGAGGGAAGCTGGTCCTCATTCCCCTGTACACCTCTCTGGTGATGTTGTGCTGCAGCTTTTTCTCTACCTTCATCATAAAGTCCACCTTTGCCTGCTTCACTCTCCTCTTCAGCTCGTGTTGCATGATGTTACTGGTGACCCAGGGTTCTCCTTCACGTTTACACCCAGCAGATCAAATGTGTCGTATTCCCTCATAGGACAGTCCACATACTGAACAAAGCCAGTCAGGTGAGAGGTGAGGCAGACACGGCTGAAATCTTCCTGATGCTGGATCTGTACTCTGGCGGCGGCCTCATGGATGCCGTCACATGCTGCTGTAGCCACAGCTCTCTCTGTTGAATATAAACAATAATAGCAATGATGTGAGTGAACTTTCTCGCTACATAATAAGATCGAAGGGCAACAGCCAGAAGAGTTTGTTCCCTCTGCTGTTTTTCATCCTTGAATGTGCTCAAGATGATCCCCAGTATTCTGTGTACTGAGTACCCGACCGAGTTCACCTGTTTATGTGCTACGGGTTTCTGGTTACTACAGCGTCGTGTTTCAGTCAGGTGAAAGCCCGATAGAGGCCGAGCAGAGACGCCAGACGGGAGGAAACTGCCTGGTAACAAAGGCCACAATGTGCTGAAAACCCAGATGGAAAACACACCGTGGAGCACTGCCATGTTTTCTCCTTCACACTCCCACACACACACACACACACACACACACACACACACACACACACACACACACACACACACACACACACACACACACACACACACACACACACACACACACACACACACACACACACACACACCCCTTCTGTGGTATAATCACTGCAAATAAGGATCTGCGTAATAAGGGTCGTCTGAGGTAAAGACTTTTGGATTTTGCAACACGACACTTTTTTGAAACACTTTCAGAGAGAAGCTGAATTATTCCCCAAACAAGTTCTGATTTATGGCCTTCAATCTCTGTCCTTGGACGCCCTTCATCCAGCCTCCAGCATCTCAGGAGATTACAAAGAAATGTGAGTCATATAGCTGCTTGTATCTCCAAATCAAAGCGGAGCGGGAAGAGACATGTCTTCAGACCCAATGCCCCACCCTGTTTCCAAGAAGTGAGACTTCGTTTTCTCATTTTTGCCAAACGAAAACAACTTTTCAGCCTGGATTCTGCTCAGTGTCACAATGTGTGAAACATCTTTGTAGCACCCGGGGACTCAAAGTTTGAGGGTTCATATCTTGAGTTCAAAAGCCTTTATATTTTACCCTCAGCATCTTGCCTGTGGACAATTTGTTCATGTCCTTTAACCACCAGGAGATGCCTTTTTAAACAATGTGCTGTATAATCAAATAATTACATGTGAATGCTCTCACGCTATCTGAAGAGGGGAAGAAAGCCAACAGTGTGATATGCAGGGTGTGTCTCTCTGTGAGGGAGAGGGAATTACCCAGTAAACATTGCAGGACATGTTTAGGCTGCTTGCCCTCTGTGTGTGTGTGTGTGTGTGTGTGTGTGTGTGTGTGTGTGTGTGTGTGTGTGTGGGTGTGTGTTGTAGAACCGGTTTTCACCCTGAGAACACTGAATGCAGTCACTCCACCCAAGTAATCGCCTGGGCAGGGACAGTGTTGCTATTCCTCACATTTACAATACTGCTTCTTCTTTTCCCCGATACACCTATTCATCTCCTATTTATCTTGAATGTCACAAGAGATATACAGTATGTGACAGAGGCACAATTATCCACCGTCTTCAGTCCTTTCAGCTGAATCGTAGCTCAGGACCCAATTTGTATTGTGTCATCTAACATCTGCGAGGCTGTGGTTTGTGGAAAGTCAGTGAAGGGAGGAGGCGAGGAGCGAGTTAGCATTCTCTGCTGCTTCCTGTTTGTTGTTTATGTCATGATCATTTCTGATTTTTAGATCATGCAGTTCATGATCAGTCCATCAGTCTATCAAGTCAGCAGGTATGAAAGTTAAACTGTTTGTAATGAATCAAAGGAATAAAGAAAAACAGCACGCTGAGAAACACTCAGCCCTTTTCACAAGCTAGCAAC
The DNA here is from genome assembly GCF_029030835.1 of Brachyistius frenatus. Lineage (NCBI taxonomy): Eukaryota > Metazoa > Chordata > Actinopteri > Embiotocidae > Brachyistius > Brachyistius frenatus. The sequence goes on from NW_027211054.1 coordinate 129,903, forward strand.
CCAAATGTTGTTCTTTATTTAATGGTTTGGAAAAGTTTCCTGATTAGAAAATGGTTCCTTCTAAGCTTTCCTTCATTTCAGCTGCTGACATACAGTCGGGCTGCAGCACACGGCACACGTCCAAAACTATCTCAGGCATGTGATTCAACAGGCATTGTCCTGGAACCGGCTCCCATAGGTTCAGGAGGCAGACCCCATATTTACTGTTTTAAAATAGTCTTTTTTATGAAGCTTGTACAACCACGTTTCCCAAAAAGTTAGGACGCAGTGTCAAATGTTAATAAAAAGAGAATGCGATGATTTGCAAATCATGTAAACCCATATTAAATTAGAATAGACCAAAAACAACATATCAAATGTTGAAACGGAATATTTTTTATTGTTTTATGAAAAATATGTTCTTTTGAATTTCATGCCAGCAACACGATTCAAAAACATTGGGACAGGGTCAACAAAAGACTGGAAAAGTTGTGTAATTTTAAAAATAAAAAAAACTAATTAGGATACCTGGCAACAGATCAGTAACATGATTGGGTACAAAAAGATGATTTCAGAGAGGCACAGTCTCTCAGCAGTGAAGATGGGGAGAGGTTCACCACTCTGTGAAACACTGTGTGGGAACAATCTAAGAATAATGTTCCTCAACGTAAAACTACAAAGAATTAGAGGATTTCATCGTCTACGGTTCATAATATCATTAAAAGATTCAGAGAATCTGGAGAAATCTCTGAACACAAGGGACAAGGCTGGAAACCAATATTGGATGGTGGTGATCTTCGGGCCCTCAGGCAGCACTGCATTAAAAACACACTATTCTGGAGTGGAAATCACTGCATGGGCTCAGGAACACTTGTGAAAACCATCGTCTGTGAACACAGTTCATCGCTGCGTCCACAAATGATGTTAAAACTCTCCAAAGAAGAAACCTGATAGAAACACGATCCAGAAACACCGCCGCCTTCTCTGGACCGAGATCATTGAAGATGGACTGAGGTGAAGTGGACAACTGTCCTGAGGTCTGATGGATCACAATCTGAGGTTCTGTTTGGAAATCATGGACGCTGCATCCTCCAGGTTAAAGAGGAGAGGGACCATCCAGCTTGTTATCAGCACTCAGTTCTAAAGCCAGCATCTGTGATGGTACAGGGATGCATTAGTGCACATGGCATGGGTAGCTTGAACATCTGGAAGGAAGCATTAATGCTGAATGATATATTCAGGTTTTGGAGCAACATATGCTGCCATCCAGACAACGTCTCTTTCAGGGGAGGTCTCGCTTATCTAAGCAAGGCTTAGAACATGGCTTCTAAGGCTTAGAACTAAGAGCATGGCTCCATAGTAGAACAGTCTGGGTACTAAACTGTCCTTCCTGCAGACCAGTCCAACGTAGTTTAGCGAGACTTGATAACTAACCAGACAGGACATTTTTCCTTTTGTAGTTGATTTATTTTGTTTAGTTGTAGATTTCTTCAGAAATGATAGAAAACTAAACATTCTTCCTCTGTATGGACAACAACAGAAATCTGCATATCTTCAGTTGTTTTTATCTGGAGAGTTGTTGTTTCCCTTTCCGCAGTAATATTTGATCTTTTTACAACTACCTCTTTTACACGTACTAGCTTGCTCACGCAATCAACTATCCTGAGACAGACGTTGTCTCTGTTTTCATTTCCTTGTGCCATGACTCACAGACACACCTGTTCTCAAACGGAAAAACACCACACCTCGCCTGTCTGTTTGCGTCAGCTAAAACACACACACATGCACACAAACACGCACGCACGCACGCACGCACACACACACACACACACACACACACACACACACACACACACACACACACACACACACACACACACACACACACACCAACTCAAACTGGCACGTAACAGCTTCAATATAATCCAAACCAAAACATCACAAATGAGGACAGAACACACGTGATCCTCGCAAATTTCATGTTAAAAAAATTATAAATCTCTTTGTGAAAGTCGTCAGATCAGAAGTTCTTTATCACAAACTACCGAAACAGATTTGGTCGTGCACACCCAGCAAAAGACACTTTGAAAGTTGTCACGGCAACGGATAAACAACAGGCTGCTGATAATATCACAGAGAGTATCAGCTGACTAAGGAGGGGTGTCAGCTGTGGTGCATGAACCTCTGCACTGCCTCAAGTTAAACTCCACCTGCTGATACACTATTCGACTTTTGTGTTGTTTGTATGCAAAATGTGTCTGGCAATAGTCTTGCCAGTAAGTTCCTGCAAAAATACGATATTTCTCTTTTAAAAATGGGCAAGGAAAATGTCTGTTTAAATTACATAAATTAATAGTTACGCAAACTACTCTTAAAGTCCCAGACAAGCAGCCTTAGTTAAATGCAAATATATGATGGGTAAGATTATGTAAATTATTCATTACACAATTGTTACATTTTTAATTAATTTTTTTTTCCAAGGTTCATGTTTCTCTCTACAATTTTAAATCAAATATCTCCTCTGCTGAAAACCACGTTACATGCCAACACACATTCAAAAGGATTGCTGTGCGCTGATTTTCAAATTGTAGCTACACAACTCTTACTTCACTGCTGGAGGGTTCTAGAGGTTTTCAGCTACAGTAGCACTTCTGTGGTTGTGTACAGTAGAGTACTGCAAAAATCACAATATACAGTAACTCACTGTAAATTACATGAAACATCATAAGCTATACCCATAATGCAATGCATATTACTGTAATACTAATAATAACAATAAACTTTATTTGTATAGCACCTTTCATACAAGAAATGAGCTCAAAGTGCTTCACAGCAAGAACAACATGTGGTTTTATACTGTGTGTTTTGTGGTGAGCTACTGTAGAAATGACAGCAAAGTTTAACAGTGTACAGTGAGATACAGATACAGAAGAGGGATGTTGAGTTACGTTATTTTGTCCAACATGAAAACTGTCTGCATTCCATTTAGGAGGACCAGTTTTAAGACAATTTACACATTCATTCTGTTAAGAGTGGTTCTGTTGTATTAAAGTGTCCCAGTAAAGACTTGTGGACGGAGGGATTTTAGGCTGATGAATATGATTTCAGAGTGACAAATAATGGGACCAAGTTGTACCGGCTCTGTTCTAGTTTGACTGTATGCAGATTAAATCATATAATCTGTCATATCTCAAGAACAAAACCCATATTTTTCGAAACACGTTTGATATCCATTGATGTTTTGATATCAACAGCTGGTGATGTCACTTGTCCGTCACCAAGGGAGACGGATCACCTGAAGCTTGGTTCCATTTTACGAAGCGGCCGTGTTTCCGTTTTACATCTTCTCAGCTGTCGTCGTTGCTGCTTGGACACAGAAAAGGTTCATGTTTGTGAGAGTTGGTGTTCACGGTGGATTTGTGTTCCTGAGGAGCTCAAGTGGTTATTGAACAGTGGTTCAGAGTGTTTCTGTATTTGTGTTCCTGCCTGACTTTGAAAGACTAAATCAGCTGTGCAAGTTTGTGGAAACCGTCTGTTTGTGTGACTTGTTCAGTCTTTGCAGGTTTCAAACCCATTCAACTATTCCCATACAATTCTAAGGGCCTAATTTATTAAGATCTCCAAAAAAGGTACTAAACCGTGTTTTTTTTTTTCAAAAGTTTGCACATTTATTTTGCACCTGTTTTGTGGTTGATTTACTAAGAGTAAGTACGTCACTGATTTCAGGTGCAAATCGCTCTATTTAAGTCAAGTCAAAGTCAACTTTATTGTCAATTCACCATATGTACAAGACATCGAGAGAGATCGAAATATTGTTTCTCACAGTCCCATGGTGTGCAAAATAAAAAGATAAAAACAAGTAAATGAGGTGTTTGCGTGTGTCAAAATGATTCCAACCATGAAAAAACAGAACGACTGCAGAAGGAAAAGGAAATTTTGGCCCATTGAAATTAAGAAATATAGATATAACAAGAACAAACCAATAGTCGGGAGATTATTAGCAAGAAAGTCAATACTGTGGGAAAAACAAAGAGGTCGATAGATGAAATCAAGAGATGATGATAAAACGTGGTCATAAAAAGCAGGGCCGGGGGATGAGAACCTCTAACAAACTCTGAGCAGCAGGTCCAGATCTTTCTGTGATGAGCAGCTGACTTAGTTCCATTCAGTGAACCTGATGAAGCTACCTGTGAACTCTGAGGACACATTCAGGACCTTGGACAGCTCCCTGAAGAACAGCAGAGATACCTACATCACGCTGTTGGCTGTCAATCATCATTCAGTTCGTTCAATAACTTCATATAATAATAATTTCATCGCTGACAGACGACATGTCTGAATAATTTCTACCTCTGACATCAGAAAAGTTTAACGGGTGTAAAACCTCGTTCTCTACGTATTCTGGTTTCCTGCGTCTCCTTCACAATAAGAGCAGCCGTCTCTCCTGATGTTCATCTGATTAAAACCTTCAGTCGTACTAAAATACACAACAATCACTTCTCTTGTTTCTACTTCCAGGTTTAGTAAATATCGTTTTTTTTTTATTATTATTATATATATTTATATTACATTTCCCCTCTCAGTGTTTTACACGTTCAAGTAGAAACGCTCAATATTACAGATGTATTCAGGCAAACAGGCAAAATGAACAACGAGTGTTTAATTGCACATTAAAAGACGAAATCCTCGCTGCACGTCGTTGGTAGATCAGCTTGGACATTTTATTCGGGGGCGGTGTGAAGTTTGCACATGAAATGCAAACATTTAGTAAATCAGTCAATAGATTTTTTTTCTGCAAGGTATCTCGGTGTTGTTAGCTAAAGTCACTCCTTCTTATTAGTTTTCTGGAGGTCCATCTGAAAATAATCCTTCATTCATTAGAAAATAAGCTCCAAACAGTTGTGGTTTCCAAACAGATCGGTCAGATCCACCTCTGGCTCCTCCCCCAGCTCGTCCAAATATGGTCACTTCCTGCTCCAAACTGCTCCGAACTAGCAAAGATGGTGACGGACAGAATCTGAACTGGAGGATTCATAACGTTCACAAACCAACGATGACATCACTGATGGATGATGACATCACTGATGGTTGCTGCTTGGACAGAACACATGTTGTTCATTTTACCCAAACCAGTGAGCACAATTCACTCTGTTGCTGGGTTAAATATGACCCATCCTCCAGGTTATTTCATTTGACCCAACTTTGTGAGCGATAATAACTCTTTCCCGTCGCATTGCCTTGTTAATTATTTTAATGAATAACAATATTAATAATAATGCTATATCAGAAATATCATTGTTGTGTATAATTTCCCATAATCATATACACATACTATATTCATAATAACTTGCAGTAAAATCTGGCCAATGGAGGAGAGGCGACATGAATGAACTGGCTTCTGGGTCAGAATAAGCCAACCAGTTGTTCAGCTGCAGTGGGAGCACTGACAACCGCTGTGACCCAACACTGATCACAGTATCCCAAACAACCCAGAGTTATGACCCAGCATAACCAACCCAGGAATGTGTTGACAGAAATAACCCACCCTTTTTCTGTATGTAGGTCAACAGATGAAAGTGCAGTAATTACTATAGTGTGTTAGGATGTTTTGGAGAACCACAAAACCACAAACCTGGCTGAGAAGTTTCAGGGAACAGCGACAGGACACTCAGTGAGAGCTAAAACAATTATTTATTTATGTTTATGTTTTGTATGAGAGAAATTGCCTGTGCTTGCTGTTGTTTTGGTCTGAAAGCTGAGTTATAACTTGGAACAGGACTTTCGTCACAGTTGTTCTTTTGGTTGTGAAACACTGGTTCGATTCCATTTCCAACAATGCAGGCAAATAAAAGGTCTTAAAATACAGCGAGTAACCAGGTGATGCGTGAGTGTCTGAGTGAGTGTGACCTGCACTGCAGACTTCAATGTTCAAAACCTTTTGTTTCCCATGATTAATGATCGAAATGAGTGAAGTCCTGTAAAATGAGTGAAGTCCTGTGACTTCCCGACCAGATGGGCCAGGTAAGGGGCGGGGCCAGTTTATGGTGTGTGTGTGTGTGTGTGTGTGTGTGTGTGTGTGTGTGTGTGTGTGTGTGTGTGTGTGTGTGTGTGTGTGTGCGCGCGCGCGCGCGTGCGTACATGTGCGTGTGTCATCCCTGTTAAGTCTCCTCCTCAGCTCCACCAGCTCAGTCTGTCAGTCAGACACGGTCTCCATCGGATCTCTGCCGGTTCGCTCGATTCGGATTCGGGACTTTTCTTCGGTCATGATTCGGGTTTCTTCGCCCGTGTTTGTGTTGCTTCTGTTTGCGGTGAGTCCGGAAGGAGTTTGTGTGTTTTTTCCCCTCTCGCGTAGACCGAACTGCGGTCTAAACTCTCTTCTGTGGAGGTCTGAGGTGGAAACCCGGATGTGCTGTGAATGGGACACCTTCCGTCTCTTAGTGTGAATATGGAGACAGACAGGAACACGAACTAACGCGGCTGAACTTGTTTCTGTTTTCTGACAGACACATTCTTCAGCTGCATGAAGTCCAGGTGTGAGTTTGACTAAGATTTCATAAGCAGCTGTTTGGTGGTAACACTGCTGCTGTCGGACAGACACATGACGTCACGTGCCTCTGCAGGCCTGAGTTTTCTGAAGTGCTTGACAGGTGTTTCACAGTCTGCTTTAATAAAATGAGCTTTCAGTGGTTTTATAGTCACATCCAGTAACCATAGTAACCAAATGGTCAGTGTATTGACGTTGGATCTTTGACATGCATTACAAAGCATTATTCATGATCTCTCGCAGTGTCCAGACTCGTACATTCATGTTAAAAGCCAGAACTGTGACTGATGCACTGATACCTGTTGTGGCAGCAGAAACGATAACTGATTGTTTGATAGTAAATGTATAAAAGCTTATAAAACGATGCATTTGTCTTATAATCGGCATAAGAGCCCGATAGATTTATCGGTTGGTCGATTTCATTGCCGTATCACAGATTTATGTCCGATATAAAAGCTGGTCTTGACAGAACAAAGATGTTCGGGCTCATTTAGAAACTGTTCTTTTACCTTTTGTTCAATTTATAATTCTTCCTAAGTTTTACATTCCCAGTGAAGCACTGATGTCATTTTTGACCACAGTTTATTGTTTACCTGTAAATGTTTGTCACAAGTGTTTAATGTTCATATTTTGGTCGATATCTGTTTTGTTTTTTTACTTCCTAATATCAATATTGACATCAGTCAGTCAGGCGTGCTCTCATCAGCAGAATGTCCTCTGGAGTGGACACTGACTAGTGTTCTCCACTCAGTCCTTCATTTGGATTCAGCACCGAGTTTTACAGACTGCATTTCCCCGTGAAGTATTTCTCCGGGACGAGTAAACATTGAATCTTTACCTGTGTTACGATCCCTGAACTAACCCAACGTCTTGTTAGTTTTGACCTTTTGGCTCGTTATGTGCTGCCTTTGATCGAGACCAGATTCTAATGGATCGGGTAACCGTTGAGCTGTTCAGTCGTCGCTGTGGGTGAACGGCAGATGGAACAACGTGAGCTCATTCACCAGAGAATCATTTTCCAAACCAGACAAAGAAAAGCAGTGAGCGTATTCTCTGTCATGTACCTGGTTGGACTTGCTCCTCATTACTCAGCTCTCCCAGAGATGCGAGGCCACTCCTTCCCCGGGAGGTCTGAGGAGAACCACACCTGGCCTGAATAGCTGAATGTCCTAGGAGTGGTCGGGTGTGTCGGTCTCTCCTCCAAACAGACAGCTGCACAATAACCGGCAGGTGGCTGCTTTTACACACTGATTGTGCTTTGAATATCAGGGTGGTGCTGCTCTTTACTAACACAGCTCAGCTGGACTGAACTGAAAACACAACTGACCGCATTAACCAGAATGTACATGCCGTTCACTTTAGGACGTCGGCTCGGAGGCTTTTTCTTCCTGCGGTCAGTGAATCCCTCTGCGTTCTCTGTGAAGACGGTCGTCTCTGACTGGTTTGGCAGCATGTGTCCTACTGGCACCGAGCCTGACTGACGTGTCGACAAACACCATCTCGGGCCACTGAATGTAAATGAAATCCAGGAGAACGAGCGACAGCAACACCGCTCGATATAAAGGAGGAAGCGAGCACCCTCAGTTTGCTCATATTTGTAAAATAACAGCCACAAATATCTGACCGCACTTAACAAAGCTGAAGGTGAATCACGTCAGCCCCTTCAACATGTCTGTGCACCCGATATTTCAGGGAGCCCGGTCTGAGTCGGCCATCGCAAACAGGAAGGTTCCGCCGGTCAGCCTGCTGGTGACCCTCCATGTTGGCTTTTCTTTCCATTTGAATGCGTTACCCTAAGTACACCGTGGAAATGTGTGCCAGCTCTTCAGAATAATTCCAAACTTCATGTCTGTTTGGACACGCGGATACAACATGTAACCTTTTCATACTTCATGGTGAGATGAAACCATGCTGCCTCTCTCTGTGTTTCCTTATGAGCGGTTTCTGACAGAGACAACTGAAATGGTTCCACTGCCTGCTGCTTGCACTGTGAAACGAGAACCAACAGACTCTATGAGTGTTTGAAGCAGAAGGATGGATGGTGTTTTGAAGTCCCTGCCATGATGTTCCCACATCGGGATCACTGATATGGCAACTGACTTCGTGTCAGCTGAGGCTTCTTTGTGGAGTAATTACATGTGTTGTGTTACAACTCCAGGCTGTTGCTGTGTTTGAGGCCAATCTGGTAAGACGAAGAAGAGAATGGATTCTCCCTCCAACGGCTCTGATGGAAAATGTTGACTACACGCACAAGCCTTTTATTGCCAGGGTAAGTCACTGATCCCTCATTCACTGTAGTTCTACCCACTACTTCTGAAGCACAAACAGCTGGTGGAAGCTGACTGACAGAATCACTGAGGTGCAGAAAAAGCACAGTGGACTGGAGCTTCAGGCAAAGCATCATTTAGAGCCATTGTTTATTTTGAAATGTATTTTTTCAACTGTTTTTTGGCACTGAAGATACTGAAAGCAGACATCATCACACAGCAGGTTCCAAAAGTTCAAAGAAGCAAACACATAAAAACAACAGTAAGAGTGAGTGAAAAAAATTTGATTTAAAGGGCAGGGACTCCAACATATCGAGCACTTCTCATCTGAGGTTGAAGAGACCGGAAGTCTGCCTCTGCACTCCACATACAGTACACATCCAGTTACAAGTTCCCAACACTGAAAACTCACATCTTCAGTCCACTGGGCTCCATTAGCAGGTGTTACTAACATTTGGATGACAAAATCTGCAATAATCTCCTGCTTTTTTCACTTTGTTGCTCTGGAAATGTGACATGATAAGCTCTTCTGCTTTGTGTTTTAGATTCGATCAGATATTAAAACGGAGAAAAATCTTTCCTACTCCCTGGAAGGAATCGGTGCAAACAAATATCCCTTCCACGTGTTTGTGGTCGACCGTTTTTCTGGAAAAGTCCGGTTAACCCAAAAGCTTGACAGGGAGTTCATTGGTTACTACAATGTGAGATATTCTGTTTTATTCTCCTTTTTCATTTTTGTACGATTATATTTCATTCGTAAGATTCTCGTTTGAATGTTAACATTGAGATATTTGGTATTCATTGGAGACACCGTTTATTCATGTCAAAACAAATTACAAAGACAAGATTTGACTTTTTAAGTGTTGCCGTTTCAGCTGTCGGGTGTTGCTACATTCGAAAATGGCACCGAAGCTGAGAAAAAAATTGACCTACGAATCAAAGTTGGAGATGAGAACGACAACCCTCCAGTGTTCAATGTAATAAATCCAGGGAATGTGGATGAGCTCAGTCCTGCAGGTTGGTGTTACAAACTCCCATCCTTTGTAATGAAAAAATAATACTACATCATTTCATAAGAAATAAAACAAAGCATCATGCTTTTGTAACTTCAGGATGATCAATTGTAAGCTATTTTCTAATGAGCTTATTAAGGTCGAAAAACACATGCTGCAAAACAATACGTGACCAAGAAGGGATGTTTGGGCTGCGGGGTGCTAATGTGCTCAAACAAAATCAGAGAGTGCATCTTTTTCGAGTAAAATATAAAGCTTTTTAATTCTTTACAGAGGAAATTGTTGTTGAATACCCTAAACAAGTTCGAAATATTCATAAAACTGTAAATACTAACTTCTTGTAAAAGTTTATAATGTTTGTAAATACATTTACACACTGCTTGAGCTGAAGGTATACCATTTTAAACCACAGGGCACCACATCATACAGTAGCAACATCAATGTCAAAGAGCATCTTTCTGTTATATGACTGTCATTTAATACTGGTTTTACAGGGACTTCAGTCATGACTATTGTGGCGACTGATGCTGATGAACCAGGGAACATCAATTCTAAGATCGCCTATACCCTCATAGACCAGAAACCACCTGATGACATGTTCGGCATACACAAGAATGGGACCGTCTACGTCAAAAGGCCCATCCTGGACAGAGAGGTATGAACCACACTAGCAGCTCCTTGGTTTTTAACACAGCCTGAAATGTATGTGACTCTACAGACACCTTGTTCTAATTGAACGACACCGTGGTGAATGTGTGTGTAGGAAAGTGAGGACATTTAATGCAGCTCATGTCGACACCATGAAGTGAAACTCTTCACTCCTTCTGTTCATGATCAATGATGAGTAATGATAGCTAATTCAATCACGAATCACATTCTGTCACGCAAATGTTTACAGCATCCTCCATTCAGTTAAATCACAACGTTAGTCATCTCAGGGCATGTAATGGTAAGATGGAGACATAATATTTAAGAGAGGAACCAGACAATTCAACAATTCTCAAGTGAGTGACAGCTGGATAGAGAGTAGATGGCAAAAAGTTTGAATTTTATCAATTGAATTAAATCTGCAACATGATACAATGTGCAGAAAGTAAATGTGCAGATGCCTTCCCTTCTATAATGTTGTACTGGCAGGGACTCTAAATGTAAATGCTTCATGTACCAAATACCACAGTACATTCTGTGGCTGATAATACACCATTTATTAGATCCTTTTAGGAATTGAACTGAAACATGCAACACATGCTCACTTTGGACAGCGCAGACAGATGCTCATTGGCTGTGAATTATTTTATTTTCTGATTTCAGAAAGAGGATCAGTACATTTTGACAGTGAAAGGCCAAGACCTGGATGGACTACCAGGGGGAAACTCTGCAACCGGCACGGTTATCATCAATGTCCGTGATGTGAATGACAATCCTCCCACTCTGGAGAAGGACGAGGTAGTTTTCTTCCTCACACTCTTCTTTCTGTGTTATGTTATACTATATGACAAGTTTCATTTCCGAATGTTTTATTTGCAGTATGAGGGAAGCATTGACGAGAACACATTTGGGGTGGAGGTGATGAGAATCAAATCAGAGGACCTGGACATGCATGGCACGGACAACTGGGAAGCTGTGTATGATATTGTCAACGGCAATGAGGCCGGATATTTCAGCATTAGAACAGACCCCCTCACCAACGAGGGCATCCTAATGCTCGACAAGGTACTGCAGTTTTAATTATTTCAGAGAAATGTGCTGTTTCACCATCTTTTGGGTTTAAATTTGCATGTCTTTGTTGCACTACAGTGTTTTCCAGGTTAAGAATTTTGTAATATTTTGACCATTCCTTTTGTTTTTAATTGGCTCTCTTGGAAGACATACGCTTTGGCTCTTCAAACACGTAAAATATGTAAATGAATTTCAACCGATCAAAAAAACAGATTCTTTACTTCACTTGTGTGAAAAACCGTGGCAGAGCATTGTTCAGGCAGCACTTCACCTACGGTGCTACATCATTGCTGACCTCCTATCTGCTGTGCTAATGCATACTGCAAAAGGGCTGAGAACCTATTTAGTTCTTTATTTCTCTGGAGGGTAGTTCCCTTTAACAAAGTGATTGGAACGGTTTGGTTCGAAAACACCTAATATGACTGAACCTGCCTTCGTCACAGAGATCAACTAACAACAACATTTTTGACTCGTCCCTGCTCGGATGAATGTCGTTTAAAACGTTTGCAGGCTCAGTGCTATGGTGTGATTGAAACCCAGACTGAAAAACATTAAAGACATTGTTTTCTACCAAGTTACTGAAAAACAACCTTTTCTATATGATCTGTCTTTGAAAAAAAAGAAAGGTTCATTAGCTGAGGCTTTCAGGTCAAGCTTTGTCAAAAGAAGTTTAATAAATGCGGTTGTCAGGGCTCTTGGAAAAATGCCTGACCCAAGAGAATGTTGAGTCTCTATGGTAATGCTATCTGGTACTATTAAGTTAAAAATATCTTTAAAGAAGCTTGTAGGCAGCAGGTAGTAGGCCCGAGGTTTTGAAGTATTTCTGTCAAGGCTGCATAATGTTGGGGGAAATTATGTGAAAATTGAATAGAATAGTCTTTCATGAAGGGCCATTTTGCCTGAGAGGGAGTTACAGACTGAGCATCAGATGTTTCTCTGTGAAAACGTAATTGCATGAATTGGTGGATAAAAGTTCAGGAGGGACTGAGGAGTTTGACAGTTGATCAATGGCCGTCTTGTCCTTTTTAATGCCAAGTTACAGCTGCAAAGACTTTCTTTATCGATGCTATAATGAACCATCCATCCATCCATTATCTATACCCACTTTATCCTGAACAGGGTCACGGGGGGGCTGGAGCCTATCCCAGCTCACATTGGGTGAAGGCTGGGTTCACCTGGACAGGTTGCCAGTCCATCACAGGGCCAACACATAGAGACAGACAGAAACAAAGACCATTCACACCTGAGGGTAATTTCTAGAATCACCAATTAACCTGAGATGCATGTTTTTGGATGTTGGGAGGAAGTCAGAGAACCAAGAGAACCCACGCAGGCACAGGGAGAACATGCAAACTCCACACAGAAAGGCCCAGGCCCCGGATTTGAACCCAGAACCTTTTTACTGTGAGGTGACAATGCTAACCACTGCACCGCCGTGCCGCCCGCTGTAATGAACCTGGAATTTAATGTTTCACCAGCTGTGTTCTACATGTCTACGCTCTTTTTTTTGAGCTTTTACCAATGTGACGTTCCTCCATGGTGCTGTTTCCATACCAGGGACAACATTTACCCTTAAGGCTTCACTCACAGGAACCGGAGGCAGAGCTGGTGGGGGTGTGAAGGTTCAGGTGAATGATGAAGAGGTGTTTTCACTGATGAAGCACTTTGACCTCCTCTGCTGTAGAGATCTCAGCAGAGATGAACATTTGAATGAAAACCCAGCAATGAACACAAAGGGAAACATCAGTCACCCCCACCTCAGAAATATGTAGAACTTTGGAAGTAATTAGGATGAATAGATGTCCCTCATTATGTGTTGAATCTTTTATGCTGGAAAAGTCTAAAGTTATCCAGGACGTAAACATTTTTTAACATTGCCAACCTTTTGGATTATCATTATTAATATTAAAATGACCCTCTTTAACAACACCCTTAAAATCAATACGCACTGTAGACAGTAGTAAGCAAAGTCATTGAAAAGGTTTATACTGTATTTTGGGGGTCTGTCGATGGTTACTAACGTAACTTGACATTGGGATCTCAAGTGCAACAGGGAAACCATTTGTGTTCGAGCCCTCATTATATTGAATTTTGCAAGAACTAAAACTTGTGCTTCTTTGCCATTTAACAGGCTGTGGATTATGAGGATGTGAAGAACCTTGAACTTGGACTAGCTGTGAGGAACAAGGCTCAAATATTTGGTGGATCTGGTGGAGGAGCAGGTGGAGGAGCAGGTGGTGGATCTGGTGGTGGATCTGGTGGAGGAGCAGGTGGAGGAGCAGGTGGAGGAGCAGGTGGAGGAGGAGGGGGAACAGGAACAGGGGGTGCCAATGGTGCCACTGGTGCCAGTGGAGGAGGGTCTGGAGGATCATCATGGCAAAGTGGAAAACCATTTAAATCCTATCCCATCAAAATCAACGTGAAGAATCAGCCTGACGGGCCACGTTTTGATCCCAAAGTCAAAGCTATTCCCGTCACAGAGGGAGGTAACACCGACTTGAATGAGGTTATCGCCCGCTACACTGCAATAGATGGAGACACTGGAAAACCAGCTGAGAATGTCAGGTCAGTGCAAACACAAAACACATGAAGGCCGCTACAGATAAATCGTCAATGTCAGCTTCCCTTTATCTGCACAACAATAATAACTGATTGATCATATTTCTGCTGTAGATATGTCAAAGGCTCAGACCCTGACAACTGGCTGACCATCGACCCAAAGACAGCTGAGATCAAACTGACCAAGTTGCCTGATAGAGAATCTCCAGCCCTGGTCAATGGGACATATTTTGCTGAAGTGCTCTGCATTTCAGAAGGTACACTTAAGATGTTTTATACCTGAGAGCTGTACACTAACTGAAAGTAGCGTGAAACTGAAAGGTCCAACGCATCAAGTGTTAGCTCTGCCACTAGACTCTTTATGAAACAATATGATATGACATTATGAACAGCTCTAACAGCTGACTATCAGCAGGGGTAATGAAGTGTTTGTCCCTGAACTTGTGTCTGAAGAGAGAAAAGAAAAGGAAAATGCTGAATAATATGTTTATATCTGTTTTTCCATCACAGACATGCCTGCTAAAACAGCCACCGGCACTATTGCAATCCAGGTGGAAGATTTCAATGACCAGTGTCCCGTTCTGACCAGTAATATACACACTATGTGTACCTCTGCGAATGCCGTTATTGTAAACGCCATCGATGAGGATGCATACCCCAACG